>NW_007579041.1:42577-70504 GCF_000690725.1 Stegastes partitus | reverse complement strand
CAGCCTACACGGCAAAGAGAGGTAAACACAAGAGCATCTGTGAGAAGAGAGCCAAAAAGAAAGAGTTCGACCGAGCCAGAAACAGAACCAGAATCAACATCGGAGGGGCTTTTCCGAGGTGGAGGAAGCTACGGGGCGTGAAAGGATTCAAAACCGATGCTGACTTCGCCTCATTCCTGCTGGACAGGTGATGACTTCTGCTTGATATCCTAGGTACTTGATTTGCGAAAGCTCAAACGTCCATGGTTGTCGTGTTGCTCCGTAGCCGCCATGCTGTGTTGTTGTGATGTAGCAGGTGGGCTAACGTTAGCAATGCTAAAGCTACCGGTCATCCTAGTTTAACTGAGAAACGCTGGAAATAGACACACACTGAAGTCAGCTTCCGAGTCGACAGCTAAGGCAAGACAGTGTTTTAAACTAGTCAGTGTTTTATTCATTAGTGGGGCTCTATGTTCATCATAGTTTCTGTTGCTAAACACCCAAACCCTGCAGCAGTGTGTGGTTGTTGTCATGCCAAAGACAATCTGGTGGTCTCAGTGGTCACCAGTGTTGACATTTCACATCAGTGTTGTTGTAGTTTTCACAGCTGTGGCCTTGATCTAGGACTGCTGTTATTGGCTAATCCATCGACAGTTTTACCTGATTTCATTTGAATAACCTGTATGTCATTGTGTACGAAATATAAACAGAAGTTTACATATTAAAGTGCAAAGCTGGAAACTCCAACATGGCAGAAGTACATTAAAAAGAGGGCTTATTATTTAAGCTGGTGATGCAACTCCAAAAGAAATCCAGGCTCCTGTTTACGGTGAGTTTGCAGCATCGATAAAGATTTGAGGTGTGCAGAGCAGCAGCTTGGAAGTTCCTGTCAGTTGACATGTTTTCCTGATGAGCTGCCTTTTAGTCTGCGTTTGGTGTCTGTTTTAATTAATTATGTCTCGAGCTGTTATGTATTCTGAATCTGTGTTTTTCCACTGAACCTATGATCCTGTTTTGCTTTTTTCTGCTGAGCACAATGCACGTCCTTGAAGATAACATGGCCGGTGAGAACTGGGAGACAGTGGAAACTCCTCTTTTCTATCAGCTGCTTTAGATACACACCTTTTGGACACACACACACACACACACACACACACACACACACTTTGTATTCAGTCCAAGCAGTTTCTGTTTACATTTCAGTGAACTTCCACGTGAACAGTGGTTAGTCTGCTCATGTCACAGTAACTGGCCAATTAACCTGGGTTGCGAAGAAGTCCAACATTGTACAATGTGCAGAGTTTCTGTGGCACACCACAGCAGCACAATACAAACTACCTTTCAGATTCAGATTTCAGATTAAGACTTTATTGTACCTGTGGGGAAGTTCTTTTCCACAGCACCATTCCACTTGATTTACATTAACAGGACACAGATTCTACAAAACACTGTTCACATATACACGTGTGGTTTTCGCTCTGTCCAGATCACCATGGCCTTTTGCTAAGTGTTGCAGTAATGGACGGCATCAGGCTTTTGCCGAGTCGTGCTCGTCTGCATCTTAATGTTCTGTATCTATGCCCTGTAGCTGTTGTCAGTTTTCTGACAATTTGAACGACTCTTATTCTTCTGAAACCTTGAGACTTTGGAAATTACAATGAACTGACTGCGGCTGGCCAATGACTGAAGCCAAAAACTACTGACATCACAATGCAACAATTACACAGTGGTACTGAAACAAAGCAAAACAAAAAATTCTCATAATAAATGACAATTTAAAAATTAGTTTAGAAAAAAAAAAAAAAAGAAAAGATGTCCTGCTCATGTTAACTACTCGTAGCAGCTCTATTTCAACCACTTCCACAGTGTGAAGTAGAAAAACTACATCCAATGACAATTACTGCGCATTGTTTAAAAGGTATGTCGGTTGACCATCCCTCCATCCATCTTCTTCTGCTTATCCGGAGTCGGGTCGCGGAGGCAGCAGCCTTAGCAAAGCCGCCCAGACTTCCAGATCCGCACACACCTCCCCTAGCTCTTCCAGGGGGACCCCTAGGCGTTCCCAGGCCAGTCGGTTGAGGCTCCTTCAAATGCAGTCTCTGTTAACCTGCATTCTAGGAGCTGATGATGATCCCCAGCTGACGTGTGTTAGGAAGATGTAACATATGTTTAATCTATTTAAGGAACTGACTGACCAGTACTGCATGTTTCTGTCTTGCAGATATCAGACTGATTCTTCGGCTACAACGTTGACACCAACCAAACACAGCAGGTAAGAACATTTTTGGGTATATTGCTAAACTGACTAATCCAGTTTTTCTGGATTTTAGTTTGACCTCCATGAACTGCTTTCCTGCAGAGATGACGAGGGTGCAGGTTTGAGTGATGTGAACGAAGTTGCTGTTGAAGTTTTAGATACAAGGTACGTTGTTTTATATTGACCTATTCATTGAAAGTTATGCTCAGTTCAGATGGATGTGAATGCCAGACAATACTGGGGTATGTTTGTCTCAGAAATGGACATTTTTATACACTTTATTCTGCTTTTAGTCCATCATCGCCAGACATGCGTGATGACATTGGTGAAGATGACTTTAACCACATCCAAAGCTCTGTGTGAGTTGTCTGCATACAAATATAACGTGAACTTTGATGTGTTGAGCGTCATTGTCTAATATGTTTGGTCTTCTGCATAGTATCGACTGGACGGAGGACAAGACATGGGCTCCAGTTGAGGACTTAGAAGATGTTTCAACTTCAGAGGAAGCAGAAACAACGGAGGAGGATGGTTACAATGATGACAGTGATGATGAAGACTACGTCCCCCCTTTATGTGTTCGGTAAGTTCTCCACCAAAAGCTTTGTTTATGATTTAAGTAGGTTTATTTTCTTATTACTTTTTTAAATTTTCCTCCTACAGAACTGGAACTGATGCCATTGCTGGTGCCATTAAACCCAAAATATGTCTGGATGCTCTTCAGTCCATCAGCAAGGAGGAAACTGTGCACGATGTTGTAGACACAGAGGGGATAGAGCAACCACCTGTGGCAGAAAAAATTAAATTCCAAGATGAGGGCAACATCACAGGTCAACTTGTGACCATCACTTACCATGACTGTCTCAAACAGCCGAGAAAGAGGCGTGCCGAGATCAGCTACCGTGAAGAGCACAGACCTGAAACCCAGGAACAGGATCACAGCACAGCACCTACAGATGAGTTAGACTCAAATGGTAAGTGTCATTTTATGGATATTGTATTCCTTATTTACAAGGGGCAATTGTCAATACAGCTGTGGCAACAGATCAGCTCATTTTTATCAGGAGTCCCGAGGCTACATTTACTGAACCACCCACCCATTTTTCCTCCATTTATCCAGAGTCAGGTCACGGTGGCAAAAGTTTAAATAGAGCATTGCAGGCAGGGTTCCCTGAGGGACACAGTATATGCTTTTTTTTTAGGTCCACATAATGAAAACATATAGGAACTGGATGGTCAAATTCCCGTGAGAAGAATATTGTATCTTAATGCAATAATATTTTAACTAGGAATATATTTATTTATTTTCTTTCTTTAAGCGGTGTATAGATCATGGATGGATGGATTCATTTTCTTGTTAAAGTAAAACAAGTCCTCTCACTAAATTCTTTGGCAAATTAACACTAACTTGCAAATTTTTTTTGTCAAGGAGAAACTCTAAGAAGTCCAGAACCTACCAGTGTACCCAGCAGCTCCCATCGTAAGCCTCAGGAAAAGGCGTCTGAGGAGTCAGAACAATCCCAGTGTTTTCGAAGACCAAAGAAGATCTACAACTGTTCCACATGTGGAAAAGTGTTCCCTTGCAACCAAGCCCTGAAACGCCACCTTGTGATTCACTCAGGAAAAAGACCTTTCAAATGTTTTATATGTGGAAGAGGATTCACTCAGAGCGGAAACCTCAAAACGCACATGAAAACTCACAGAGGTAAGAGTTCCTGTTGTCTGTATGAACTTTTACCTCTTTCAGTGAGATCTTTGTTACTTCTTGACTTCTCTTAAAAAGTGAAAGATAAGTTACGGGGATCTGATCTTGGAATTCCTGTGGGCCCAGTCACAGAAAGTTTCATGTAAAAAGGTTTGTTTCTTTGGCAACGTGTGAACTACTTGCAGAGTTTGTTGTTGAGGAAGTGCTAAAAGATTGCAAAAAAAGAGCTCAGCTTAAACTCCGGCAGCTAATAACCGATGACAGCTTTTTTGAAGGATTACCTGTGTTTTACTTTTCTATCGCAAATCCATGAGTGTAGCAATTTGATTTGTTTTGTTTGGGTTTTTTTTGCTCTTGTAACAGAGCCTTGTCAATAGAGAACTGTCTATTGATAAATGTCTTTGTTTTTCCCCACAGGCGAGCTGACAAACTGGACATTAGTAAAAGAGAAGAGTCCGGTGAAAGAATCTCCTGCAACAGTTCATTTGTGTGGGGAGTGTGGGATGGACTTCCCTGAGAAGCATCTGCTAGAGGAACACCGTGGGAGTCACAAGAAGCCTTTTGCATGTCCCGACTGTGACAAGACATTCAAAAACGAATCGTATCTTAAAATCCATCAACACGTCCACTCGGGAGAATCGCCCTACATCTGCTCAGAGTGTGGAAAGACTTGCGTCACAGCGGTTTTGCTTAAAAAACACGAACTAACCCACAGTGGAGAGAAGAATTTCCACTGTGATCAATGTGGGAGGGCATTTTTACAATCTGTCAACCTGAAGGAACACCTCAAGACCCACACAGGAGAGCGTCCTCACCTGTGCTCAATCTGTGGTAAAAGTTACTCCAGAGCTTATGCGCTTAAAGTTCATCTGCGAGTTCACACTGGAGAGAAACCATATTCTTGTGAGAAATGTGGGAAGTGTTTTTTTTACTCTCAAAATTATCAAAAGCATCTGAAGACTCATGACAAAAAGCCCAAGCTGTCAACAAAACCTTTGGGGAGACCGAAACAGCAGCTGTTAGTGGTAAACAATCAGTGATGTCAAGGAGAAATTTCACCGCCTTCAGAAAAGATGTAAAATAAGTCTGTTGTGGTGTACCCATCAATTTCTATGTGAAATATCTTTCGGATTACTGAAGTGATTGGACAAGCAATATGATATAATCACATGTTGTATGTTGTGTACAGTCAGCTCTACTGTTACGTATACTGGACCAGAGTATTTAAGCAAATAAATCCTAATAATTGTTTGTGTTTTGTGTTTGATATTTGTGTTTGTGGATCTGATTTATATCCACCTAAACTCAACCTTTTTTCAGAATAATTATTGATTACACTATTAATTGGTATCATGAACAAAACAAAAACAAAACCTTGTTCCTGGATACATAATTGCAGCATCGACGGTATTGTCATGCTTGTTTTTATTAGAACTTATCTATCCATCCATTATCTATACACCGTTTAATCCTTTCTAGGGTTGCAGGGGGCTGGAGCCTATCCCAGCTGACTTAGGCTGAAGGCACACCTACGGACAATTTAGAATCACCAGTTAACCTCAACATGTTTTTGGAGTGTGTGGGAGGAAGCCGGAGAACCTGGAGAGAACCCACGCTGCACGGGGAGAACATGTAAACTCTACACAGAAAGATCCTCACCGGGATGCGAACAGGCGACCTTCTTGCTGCGAGGCAACGGTTCTAACCACCGAACCACCTTGCAGCCCTGTTAGAACTTATATTTTTGTAAATTAACATGTAAATACAAGACACCTTATGTATTGGATGACAGAGTGTCAGTGTTAACCACTATTGGAAAGTCCATGCATAATTTAAGTAGAAATTATAATCACACTTTTTTCTCATGCAACTCGTTGGAAGCCACGAACAACATTAATTTGACATCACTTTTTAAAAATACATATTTTACTGCAGTAGTCACAAAGCCACTAAAATAACATGTTCAACACTATAAGCTCATGGTACTTTCTGTGCATGATAACAGCCTTCTTATGATCAAGGATTTTTTTTTAATAGAAGATATTGTGACTTGGTACAGCAGGAAAAGCAAAAGTGAACATAAAAACATGAATTATGACTGTTCAAGTATTACTACAATGCAATGCACCAGATAATGAAGAAATTAATTACACCGGTGTTTAAATATCAGTACCCCCTTTTCCCTGGATGATAGTGGCCTTGGTAATCCTTAAATAGCATTTGAAACATTTTACTGGTCAGAGGAAATCAAAGTAAGCTGATGGTCAGTACAAAATAGGCCTCCGTGTTTCTTTATAAGCATACACAGTGCCTTTAAAAATATCCAGCAATGGAAGATTTTCCCTTTTATTGCTTTTCAACATGGAATCATGGTCATTTACAAAAACACTCTCTTTATTGTCAAAGTGAAAACAGTTTCTTCAAAGTAATTCAAATTAATTACATATATAAAAAGCAAAATCAGCAAGTAGTCAATACTTTAAATAGGCACTATATAGGCCTTTTTTTAATATCTTAAACTGACCCAGTCATATGGATTATTCATTAGTTTGAACAAAAAAACAAAACCATGCATTTGGTAATATGTGTAAGACTTTTGATGGAAGATACCGCTTTAAATAGAAAATAAAAATATAAATAATTTATGTATGTGTCTTCCAACATTGACATTTCAGTTAAAAGTTGACAAAATGTGAAAATCAAGTTAACATTAAGTTTGTTTTGATCAAAATGAGTTGTGAAGGCAGAGGCTCCTTTTCAGGATTTCTTTTAGATGAACAAAGTTGTAGTTTCTCTCTCAATGTGTTTACTTCAGCATGCTTCTGGTTTACATATTATACTCATAGTCATTTTTGAAAATAGATTTTAAAATAATTGTGCTAGATTGTAATCTGCCCTATAAAATAGCTGCAATTAATATTATATGTTATTTCTATATTTTTGTATATTTATGAATAAATATTTGCTAAGTAGTTTAAATATATAAATATAAATGAGCATGATTTTATGAGATAGTGTGTGTGTGTGTGTTGACCAGAACAGATCTGCCATAAGTTGTATTATTGGAGCTTTTATTGTGATTTAAAAGGCAGCCGGAGGTTGGACACCGCTGTTAGCTAGCAGCTAAAGCTAAAAGGTGTCATCAGACCCAAACGCGCATTTAACTTCACTCATTAGTTAGCCCACATTCCTCTCACACATTTACTGAACACACTGAGCATGAACCCGGGGGACACGTAGTAGAAACGCCGCCAAGTCGTTTCAATAAACTTCTGTCGGGCGACTACTTTTTTTTTTTTTTTTACCTGAGGGACAATCTATGCCGAGGTTGGTCAAAATCTCTATTGTCTGTTGTTAAGCGTTAGCTAGCTCAGTTAGCGAGTGTTCCTCTGAGCTGAGGTGAGTTTCGCAGCAGAATGATCGTTTTAACGCCGGTCTTGGTTGTGAATCTGTCCGCACTGACTGTGGTTTGTTGTTGCTGAATATCGGCTCTCGCTTAGGGGGAGTAGTCGTTAGCTAATTGCTAATATCAGCATAGCTAGTGAACGCCATGTCAGGGGCTAGCTGGCTAATAACAGTCTTAAAGGTAGAGGTGGTCGTTGACCAAAGCGCTGGTCACCGCCGCCGCCTCGCCGCTCAGACATCTCACTCAGAGGTCAAATACTGTCTGTGCTGCAGGGTGAGTTTGCTCCACAAGTGCTGGGGCTTTTTACCACGATACCCGCACACGCCAACAGGTTAGTCAGTTAGGTTGCCGCCGAACTTAAATCACAATTAAATGTGAGACTTGAATGGATGGAGCGGAACGAGTCCCTCCAGGCTAATGCTACCGAGCTAACCGGGCTACTCGGACGAGAGGTTTCACCCCCGAGTGCTTCACCTTCAGACGGCTTGAAAGCTCAGGAAATGACCGTGACACGGGATGCGCTGTTACACAGTTCCTTAAGTTCATTACGACTCAGTTTTAAGGAGCACTTGAGCTTTAAAGGCCCAGCCAGGTTCACCTCCTCCCCTCATAACAAAGCATCCGCCCTGCTGAAGTGTCCTTGAGCAGCACCGTGGATGTCTTCCAGGGTGGAGGCGCCGTGATGTGACTGAGCCCCGGTGGGGTAAAAACACACAGCCACGGCCGCTGAGTCAATCCCTGGGGGTTATTTTCATAATTACCGCTTTGAAACATCATAAGAGACAGCACACCTGGGTTACAATACGATGATGGCTGAGTGGCTCGTTAAGAATGCAAACAGCAGTGATCTGTTGTCAGTCTGTCACATCAGTGCATGAAATGATTCTGATCAACTTTTAAAGCTAATTACAAGAACTCAGAATGAATCTGAGATGAAATATGAGTAAATATATGTCTTGCTTATGTGCTTGTAACATCTGGAATCGAGTTCAAATGAACACACAGCCCTGTTCTTGCAGCTGTATCGGGGCTATGGTTGACTGATCCATCATTATTTAACATGAATGCATGTGAACATTATACTTGGACTTCAACACATGACATCAGGCTTGTCATAAATTTACTTCTTTGTTGTGATTTGCTATTTTGTAATATACTTATTTAAAGTTTTCCTCATCATCTGTAGATGTAAATCTGAAAACAAATCAGTGGAGAAATCCAGACATTCGTTTGATTTGATTCAAATCACTCTACATGCTGGACTGGTGTGTTTGAGAGCACGTTGGCAGCTCCAACATGTATTAACAACTGTATAAAAGCCTGTGACTCTTGATGAACAGTCAAGTGCATTAGGTTGCCTCATGTAGCATCATCCAAACATGTAGTTATTATTTTTAGTGGATCTTATAAATGCAAGACTGTAGGACTTATTTGAATGTATCTCTAAGTGGCAACAGCGATGGTTACTTCGGTGCTTTGGTCCACGCTTGGCTATATCGTGCATGTTCAAGTAATTTGCAATGAATTATTTGAATGTCTGTTTACTGACACTCAATTATTCACCTCCACAAGATTGGGTATTTGAGAGATGGGCTCTGAAAACCCAGAGGACTTTGGGCCAGCTGTGATCCTCCCCGAAGAAGATCAGCAAGAAATAGGAGGCCTGATCAACTCTGATGGTGAAGAAGTGGATTTCTCAGATCTCAGTGAGTAAATAAAATCTAAAACGTGGCCAGACGTAAAGCCTTGTGATATGACAGTCGTGCAATGAATACTTGCTTGTTTTCTGCTATTGACGGTGTAATTATTTGCCGGTTGTGGCGGTGCTCTGTTCATGCAAATGACATCTACCTTCCTGTATAGTGCTGTATGATGCACCTGGACAAAGTTCAAGCTCAGAACAAAAATGTTTTGTGGTGTGCTATTAAATGTTGGGGATTACTGTGATTGCATTACATCATACGTGTGTTTTTATTTTCCATTCCAACATCTCAATGTGGTTGCCTTTTAATATTTTTAGTGATTAACACAGAACCGAGCTGTAAAGACCTAAACCTGCATCATCTTGAAATAACAGTTGGCAAGCGCACATACCCATCTTGTTAACATTAGATGGTGAAAAATCAGTCAGCTGACAATATTTAAATCTAATCTGCGTCACTGGATTCACAAACGGAGGCGGCATGCCAGTTTCCCTTCAGATGGTTCAGATTTCTAATGTTAGTCATGGATGAATGAGTATCTGCTATTACTGGGAGCGCTGCTTGCAGTGAGACAGTTAAGTCTGACAGGAAAGACTTCTTTAAATAGTAACTGAAGGTAGCCTGAAGGCACGGATTCCCTGCCAAGCTGGCCACGTCTTGATTAGACTGAAGTGTGAATTCATGGAGGTGTCGTTGCTGAATGAACTTTGTGTGACAGTGAACAGATCTAATTAGTTTTACAAAGTGTCCCCACTTTGTATCACCTTGATTTCAGGTTATAACAAATCAGTGAATGTAGTAAAGGTGCCAATTTGTCCACAGATTCAAAGTATTCATAACTAAGATTTATTTGAATTACCTGCCATAATGCTGCAAGGTGGCTCGGTGGTTAGCACCGTTGCCTCACAGCAAGAAGGTCGCCAGCTCACGTCAGGGTGAGGACACCTGGGATCTTTCTGTGTGGAGTTTGTATGTTCTCCTTGTGCAGCGTGGGTTCTCTCCAGGTTCTCCAGCTTCCTAGTACAGTCCAAAAACATGCTGAGGTTAATTGGTGATTCTAAATTGTCCGTAGGTGTGAATGTGAGTGTGCTTGGTTGTCTGTCTCTAACTGTAGCCCTGTGATAGACTGGTGACCTGTCCAGGTGTCCCCTGGATGGATGGGTACCTGTTATAGTTGTGACTATAAATGATCCTCTTAATAAATGAAAATGTTTAGTGTTAGAACAAGTATTCTGTCCAGATTTCTGGGGGACGGCATCAACATCACTGGGCACAAAGTGCATGTAAACGCAATGACCCACTAAAGAAGAGAGATGACGTCACTTTAGTGTGCCCATAGTTGAAAGACCTAATGTTGTTTCCTTGCATCTGCACTCTGCCATGAACACAGATCGATCCTGTTGACCAGATTTTATTATCTTTTGTGATGATTCACTTGCATCAAACATTAGGGGCTACTTTGGATGAGAAATTGTTCAAAGAAAATACAAGATGAAACACTTTCTGCTTTCTCACCACGTCGGTTGTCCTAACTTTGTTTTCACTGCTGACAGCTTGCTTGGCTTCTCCAGGCACTTGCCCATATTACATCGAAACTTCTGTTTGGACTTGGCTGCAGCAACATGGTTACAGGGCAGAGAAATTTACCATCAGAAATTAGGCATCTTTGTTCACATGACAGTTAAGAAGTCAGCTCACTAGAGAGTGCAGACTAGTGGCAGAACAATTTGGGGAAAATATCTATATGCAGTTTTTCTGACAGACATTGTGATTTCATTTGCAATATAACTTATTTAAGGACAAACTGAGTTCAGTACTAACTGTGTGATAGATTAAACTTGTGATGGAGCATTAACACATAAGATATCAAAAGCACAACCATCACACAATGAGGTTGCATGAATTTGTCAAACCAGTGACCCGGTACTTTAAACCGAGTCAGACAGGTTGCGTAATGTAATGTTGCTGCAGCCTTGCAATTTGCTAATTGCATTGTTCCAAATTGCGATTTTAATTTGAAAATCCATTGCTCGGTCATCCCCAGAGCAGACTGTAACCTGATCACTAAAGTGAATGTAAACACACTGGCTGTTAGTAGATAGGTTTTTTTAAAAAAAGAAAATATATTTCCTCCACTTTTTGGTTTTACAAATTAAGTTGCTGTTTTTGTCTCTGTGTTCACACAGGAGTGAGCGCTATCCCCGGCATTCTACCCGCAGATGTTCCCTCAAAAACATTTGATCAAAGTGAGAATGAAAAACCACCGTCTCTGCACAGCTGCTCAGTATGTGGGAAAGACTTTCCTTACGCCTCTAAACTTCAGCGCCACCTACGTACTCACTCAGGAGAGAGGCCTTTCCCCTGCTCCATGTGTGAAAAGAGATTTCCAGAAAAGGGGCTTCTCATGATCCATGAAAGGGTGCATACTGGAGAAAAGCCCTTCTCATGCACTTTCTGCGAGAAAAGATTTGCCAGTCAGGGGGAGCTCCGGCTACACCGGCGGACACACACAGGAGAGAGGCCGTATCACTGCTCCATCTGCCTGAAGAGCTTTTCTCGTCACTGGCACCTGAAGACGCACTTGGAGGCGATGCATTCTGAGGTTGTTGCAGGCTTTACGAGAAAGAAGTTTCCTTGTTCTGATTGTGAAAAGAGCTGTAACTCTGCAGCCGAGCTGAGAGATCATCAGAGGACTCATACTGGAGAGAGGCCCTTCCAGTGCTCGTTCTGTGACAAACGCTTCGCCTTATCAGGTACACTTGTGAGACATGAGCGTCTCCATACTGGCATTACACCTTACCACTGCTCTGACTGCGGGAAGACATTTGCACAGCAGTGGACGTTGACAACACACATGCGGACTCACACAGGAGAAAAACCATACAGCTGCACACAGTGCGACAAGTCTTTTGTAGCTCCTGGAGAGCTTCGGAGGCATACTAGAATTCACACTGGAGAAAAGCCGTACACATGCGCGGACTGTGGGAGGCACTTCTCACTGGCAGGCACTCTCAGAAACCACAAACGGTCATGTACTCAGAGCAAGAATGAACCAGTCACAGGTGTCGTCTCAGGTCTAGTTCAAGCTGCAGTTGGCGAATCATCCCAACAAGATCTGGCCAGCAGCATCAGCTCTGAGGTAATGACAACACACAGCACAGTCAAAGTAGAATCTGTGTTGTTGTTGTTTTTCTGCATTGTTGCCTTGATTTGTTCTTATGAAACTGTATTTCTAGGTGGTTGACAACGAGAGTTTGGCAAGTGCAGCTGAGTCCCATCCCTCCGAGAAGCTAAACTGTGACACAGCTGCTCGATGTGAGAATAACCAGAGAGAACCAGTTGCCCAGCAAGAGGACACCGCTTCTAGTCCACATATGAATGTAATAGTGAAAGAGGAGGAAGAGGAGGAGCCTTTGTGTGGTACATAAACATGAGATTTCTGATTACCCTCTGATACGTTACAGAGAGCATGAATACCTTTGATGATGACTTTTGACATTTTTAGGATGATGATGACGTTGTGTTTTTCCCCCTGTAGAAGAAACTCCAGACCTGGTGTCTGCTGGTGAGGATTGTACCGCGCCAGAGGAAGCTGGAGAACGGCATCAGGAAACGAACACAGAAATTAGGATTACAGTAAAGGAGGAAGAAGAGGAACCTGTCAACAGTAAGACAAAAACATGAGAGCAGATGGTTATTTCGATTATTACGTTAAAGAACCTGCTGAACCTGCTGCTGCTACAATTGAATAAATGGACAAGGTTTTGAAGTTTCCTGAACTGGCTGAATTAGCACATGTTTTTTTCTTCCTGATTTAAGACCATTCTGCTCCTCTACTTAGAGCAATAAAAAAATGCAGTTCTTTGAATTCAGTCTTTAATTGTTTCATTTTTTTCTGTTATACTGAACCTACTACTACGTTCACACTGAGCCAGGCTGCTGTTTTTAAGGTGTTTTGCTAAACATTTCCCTCCACACTAAAAACAAACCTCCTGAATATAAAACTGGCTTTATCTCCTTCTCCTCAGCGAGGAGCTTAATATTACATTTGTTCAAGCTTGTGTTCGTGTCTCCATGTTTCAAAATGTGCAGTGTTCTTCCCATTTTTAAATTATATCCTCTATAAATACAGCACCATGTCCAAAAACGTTAATACACTGTGTAAAATACCATCCATCCATCCGTTATCTATACACTGCTTAATCCTCACTAGGATCATGGGGGGCTGGAGTCTGTCCCAGCTGACTTAGGGTGAAGGCAGGGGTCACCCTGGACAGGTCACCAGTCTATCACAGGGCTCCACTTAGAGACAGACAACCAAGCACACTCACATTCACACCTACAGACAATTTAGTCACCAATTAACCTCAACATGTTTTTGGACTGTGTGGGAGGAAGCCGGAGAACCCAGAGAGAACCCATGCTGCACGGGGAGAGCATGCAAACTCCACACAGAAAGATCCCAGGTGTCCTCACTGGGACGCAAACCGGCGACCTCCTTGCTGCGAGGCAATGGTGCTAACCACTGAGCCACCTTGCAGCCTGTACAATACCATAGAAACCATATTTTTAATTGAAGTTTCTGCAAAGACAGCATTCAAATGGTGAACCGGGGAATTTCCTACTCTTTTAAAAAGGTATAAGCTTATTTTGACTTTCATGCCAGCAAGACTTTGCATAAAATTTGCAGGTTTATTAAGTCTTACATTTTTGACTGTACCTGTTCCTACAAAGCACATTATTATTTTAGATGGTTTATCACACAGTCACTTGTTTTTACCGAGCTGTGAGCAGTGTCTTATAAAATATATAAAGGTCTGTCTTTGTTTGTGTCTTCAGTGATACTAAATGGCATTTTTCCACTCTTCCCGCATTTTCACAGTGTCTGGGGAAGAGCCTAATCACATCATGGACAGTGAAAAAGATAGTCCTCCAGCATCACCAGTGCAGGAGCAGTGTAACATCAATGTGACAAAGAGCTCTTACTGCTGTGGGCTGTGTGGAAGGGACTGTCATAAGATGTCTGCTCTTCAGATCCACATGCGAATTCACTCGGGAGAGAAACCGTACCAGTGCTCTCTGTGTGGGAAACAGTTCACCCAGAAAGGTCAACTGAAAGGCCACTATAAAGTTCACACAGGAGAGAAACCATTCTCCTGCCCAGACTGCGGCAAGAGCTTCGCCCACTCAGGGGCCATGAACAGACATCGACTCACCCACACTGGAGAGAGGCCCTATCACTGCTCTGTATGCGAAAGGAGCTTCAACCAGTCTGGCCGCTTGAGGGAACATGAAAAAATTCACTTTGGGGAGAAGTTTGACTGTTCAGAGTGTGAAAAGAGTTTCACACGAGCTTCAAGCCTCAAGAACCATTTCAGACTTCACACAGGAGAGAGACCGTATTGCTGTGACATCTGTGGGAGAGGCTTCAGCCGATCTCAAAGTCTGAGGCTCCACAAACGAAAGCACGACCAGATTCAGACTGAAGAGGAGTCTGTAGTCAGTGTGAAGAACGATGACTTCTCGCAGAGTGACGATAACTCTCCAATCAATATGTGTATAACAGACAAAAATGACTGATGATGTATTTATATAACCATATACGTAACAGTAGTATTACTACAAGGATTTAGGCAGTAAAAGATGAACTAAATGAGGAGAAAGTAAGGGACTACCTCTGTGAATAGACCGCCATTAAACTTTTATGTGGTGATTCACGCTGAAAGTATTAATGCTAAAATAATAAACTACCAGAACAGTGCAGACAAATTGAATAAACAGACACATGCCAGGTAATGTTCAGCAACTAACAGTTTCTTGTAGTTTCAGACAAAACAGCCAAACAATTATTATACACAAACACAGTTTTTGTAAAATCATGGAAACTGTTTAAGCGATCAATTTTAGCAGTCATATTTATTCTGATTTACCACTCTTTACCTTTCTTAGATGCATTGGAATATTGCACTCACGTTTAGAGTTTTATGGTAGTAGAAGTGACTCATCTACGGTCTGTGACTTCACTTTTATCATGCAGTAATTGTCATCAAACTAATGGTGTATGTGGAAATTGAACTGAAGAATAATTGTTTTTATATCAGGCATTACGGTGGCCATTGGGCAGGTTAACAATCAGGTGACCCTGGAATTCATTCTTTGGGAAATTTGGCCAGTATCAAAAACAAAATCATGAAATGCAAACCATTGCACATCAATGGTGAAAAGGTTTCTGTTTTGTGCAGCAGTTATTTGTAGGGCTGGTCTGAATAGCAATTTCTGATCTCCGGACATTCGGTCCCAATTAATGACGAATATCCTGAATATTCGGTATTCATATTTGGAATATTTGGCTACACAGACCAGTTTCTGTGTTTAGGTTAGCGGTGACCGTTCCGTTTCCGCAGCGGGATATTCGGAGATCCAGTTTGATATCCCGATTCCAGCACAGCGAACGAATAGTCGGCTATTCGGGCCCAGCCCTAGCAAATTGTGAATCAGGTTCACCTGGTTTTGACTAGTCGGAAAGGCCAAGTAACTTTGTGAGTAAAGGAGTCATCCTTCAAGGCTGTGACATAAAAAGTGAACAATATGAAGCCATGTGGATGGTATTTTTTTTCCAGTGCTGCCTCTGTCTAATTGTATGGGACATTATACTGAACAATAAAAGTACTAAAGACGAGTTTGCTTGAGATTTCAGGAGCTTAGTTAGAATCCTGTCGTAGGTTTACCTGGAAAAACGTAACAAATATATTGGAAAAATTACTTCTTTTTTTTTTTTTTTGCACTGTACAAAAGCAATACCCAAACATACTATAGCTTCAGCCAAAGGCACATGTGCATTTGTACCAGTAGATACTGAGTAAAACATTAGACTTGGACATTGGGAAGAACCTTGCAGTCAAGGTATTTTGTGTATGCCTACATTGTTTGAAAACCAGTTTGTGTCAAGAACGGATGCAGTGCAATATTCTGGGCCACTAAAAGACACTTTGAACCAGTAGTTGAGCAAATCATACTTAATGTCTTAGACCTCTGACCTGTTGAAGTTAGTAAGACATCTTTTGTCGGCGCAAAAATATCAAAGGGAACTACTATAAAAAGCATTAATGAACTGAATTATTAAGTAGCTCTACTTTCATTATACACTGCAGGTTATTGATTCTAATTTTGATCAGATATATAACTGACATAATTCGAGGCACACTTACATGAGGTCATCTAACCCTGAACGCTGATATACCCCCTTGCATTGTTGCAGCTGAACTGTCTAGTTTCTCAAAACTTAAAACTGCTCCTGAAGGTAGCACTGTTTAAAGGAAACACTCCTGACACTCGTTTTAATTGTAACACAATAAATAAAAAGATCTCTACGTTGACTATAAATGACAAAGTTTCCAAAACATTGTTGACGTAAGCACTTAAATCACCTACTTTCTGTGTGTAGGTGTAGATTTTCAGGGGACATGATTTTGCTATGAAAAACAAAATCCATGAGCTCACGCAGTCACTGAATCTAGTGTGGAAAACAAAGTGAATGTATACATATATACTCTTAATTCTGTTTCCGCCATAATTGATGCATAAAATGCATGAAATGGTGCATTAATTTCACCAGAATGCAGGAAATGAAGTGTTTCCACACTTCACACTCCACTACTCAATGTGTCATCGGTGGAGGTCGTTTGAGGACTTCTTCAATTGGAGTGCTATAAATTCCGAGGTGTCCTGAATGCGACGCAGTGATAAACAGACCCCACCGTGCAGACCGTTGAGGCTATCGGCGTTACGCTAGACTTAGATAAACTAGCATCTGTTTAAAAGGACAGTTGTATAGTATGCTGTATACGCTGTGTATTCTGTGTCTGTAGAGGCCAAAGGATAACCAGGTAAGCACTGCTGACATGAACGCTCCTTTCCGTGAACGTTAGCTCACGTTAGCTAAAGTTACACTGCTGCTAAAGTTAGCTAATGCTAATATCATATGGCTAATATACGCTGTACCTGCTACGTTAACCTACTAACGCAGCTGTCTGGGCCGACTGGGTCGTCGTTTCTCATTACTGTAGTTACCAGAGTTTAGCCAGCCAGTCCTCAAATTAGAATTAACTTAGTAGCCACACGTCTCATGAGCGAACTTTGACATTCACAGTTGTTGTTTTTTTTCTTCGCAGGGCTAGCTAAAGTTAGCTACAACCTGCTGTTGTTTTGGACAGAACGTCCCAGCAGTGTGGACGTTTCTAATATCTGAGAGTGTGTGATTGTATTCAGATACAACACAGACCAAAGTCACAAGTCAAACGTATGTTTAATTCAATCTAATGACTGCAAGTAACCTTAAGATACAGGCTACATTTGCTGCAGTTAAATGCACTTATAGTCACAAAACAAACTGAATTGCTGTGTGACGGTATAATTGCTAATCTGTGATAGCCTTTGTCTGCTTCATGTGTCTCTAGATGTTTCATGTTGTGTTTGTGTTAAGTTATGATCCTATAGAAAGGTTGCTCTTCTTTAATGCACCTAACTTTAAAAGACAGTCTCATGATTCACAAGTGCTTATTCAGACAACAAACTTTCCTTTAACCTCAATGTCTTCCTCCAACAGCAGGAAATACGTATACATGTGTAACTGTGCTGAACTTTGGTCTGCTGTCTCGGTCACTCAGGCACACAGTCTCACTCTGACAGACTCACATTACCACCATGGTGTCGTACAAGCGGCTGAACCCTGAAGATGTCCAGTTTTCCAGTGGAGTTTTGTCAGAGCTTCGCCCTGCTCAAGAGGAAGTTGCAGTAAGTTCACATCTGTTTGTGTGTACTTCTCTGTGACCTTTTGTGTTAATTTCAAACTGCACAAGTTGGTTTTCCTCGGTAATCATTGCTGCTGAAGCTGCTAACTTTGCCTCCCGGCTGGTGTGATTTAAGATTCTACTTTATTCCATCAGGATATTGAGCTATAAAGCAGCCACACTCGCAATTTAGATGCATACAGTCAGGTACTCACTAATGTTGCTCTACCTTAGAGACATGAGAAAGTGATTTTTCATCTCGAGTAATTAAGTTAAATGGTTACAAAGTAGTTGGTTGAATTGGAAAACATATAAATTCTCTATTGTAACGTTGATGTTTACCCAAACAGGAAATGATCAGCATAACAATGTCTTTTTAAAATTTTTATTTATACAAGAAGTGAAAGTCTTCATGTTCATTTAGCCCTCAATAATGAAACTCAGCAGCTCTCTAACAACTTGATAATGTTCAGTTTTGACTATCCCCATCAGTGATGCGTTATTTTAACCACAGGTTTATTATCACTTGCTCCGTCTTTGCTGTGTTTGAAGGTGCCGGAGCCAGAGGATGCCTCCTTGCTTCCACGTCGGCCACCATGCTCCGTCACCACAGGTCTCCTGGTGATCGGCTGCCTGCTGCTGCTCCTCTGTGGGGGTTGGCTCCTGGGCACCATGTTCTGGCTGCACGGCCCCTCCAAAGAGCAACACAGACCGCCGCCGCCAGTCCCAGGACAGACGCCTGACTCTCAAGTACAAACGGGAATAAATGACACTGCAGCTGCTTCCCGCCGTGAGGCTTGCAGTCTGATTCCCAGCGAATGGAGGTTTGATTGTTACCCTGAGCGAGGAGTGGTTGTTACCCGGGAGCTGTGTGAGGCGAGGAACTGCTGCTTTATCCCCGCATCCACTCCTTCCCCGTCTGCCACCCGACCATCAGGGAAAAATGGTATTCCTTGGTGTTTCTATGGTACGGATTTCCCTTCATACTCACTTGTGTCACTGAATGACACGCCACTGGGACAGAAGGGTAAGCTCATAAAGGAGGTGAAGACCTATTACCCTGGAGACATCCTCACTCTGGAGGTGGAGATTCGTTATGAGACAGATACACGACTGCGAGTCAGGGTGAGTCGATTTCTCATGAGTATTCAGTCATATGTATAATAAGTCATAGAGTTGTATGCACATCTTTGAGCCAATGATATGATTGATTGATTTTTAATGTGAGTGAGGGGTGTTTTGGAATCCACCAATTTTCAGTCAGTGGACTGAGGTTTATTTTTGATCATAGTCTGATTGTAGAAGCCTCTAAATTAGTGTTTCAGGGCCCAATAACTGGCACCGAATCCCGTAGCAGATTTTTTGTCACTCTCATGCTTAACAGCTGGAAAGATGTTCTTGCTGTTTATTTCTGGTCCTTTTTTTTCCACTAGACATACCTTCAGTGACTGGCTACATACCTAAACTTTACATTTTGTTTATCCAGATGTTGCGTTGCGTACTTAAGACAACGGCTTTTGTGTTGAGGTTAGTTTTTGTTTGGCTGACAGTGCTGCACAGTGGAACGGTGCTTCCGCTTGTGTGTCACCTAAAAACCTTCTTTGTAGATATATGGGGGGTTTTGTTTTGTTGTTGTGCCTCACAGGCTTGCAGTTTTGTCTTAAAGGTTTTTTTTGCACCTCAGGATTTTGTCTTGACTTCCACAGTTCCTCTTACCGGCTATTTCTTATTGACATTTTGGACAGTGGATACTGCAAGCTGGAAGTTGCCTTTTATTTTCAGATCCTTTTTAGATGGTTGGAGGATCCTGTGGTTGCTGGGTTTTATCTCAATTTTTGAAGAGTCAGATGATCTGTCAACTTTGGAGTTTCCATCAGCTGACAATTCAATAAATAGAAACAGCTTTACAAGTCCTAACCAGTCAATTAGGACTAAAAAAACGTAATTAAATTCTGAGACTTAATACGTCAAAGGTTGCCACAGTTGCTGTAACACTTGAAGAAGACTAATTCATGTCACAAAAGTCAACAAAAGATGTTTGCATACAACTTTCTAACGTGCAGCTTGTGGCAACCAGCAGATATTTAGGCAATGTGAAACAACAGAGCTGTGAAGGATTTTTAGTAAGGTGGCATAGACAAACGTATGTAGAAATGGCTTGTGGACAGCTTGGAAGCCTGGCATTTGGGCAGTTGGTCTTTTAAAGCCTGATGTAACCAAGGAGGAGCTAAAGAACTCTGCACAGCAATACTGTAGTGATCTGTCATCCACACGGTGGATCCGCTCTAAAGCATACCCTGTTTGTTGTCGATTTTCCTCTAAATGCGCCCATAATTAATCAAACCAGCATCATACTGTATTGAAAGAGGCTTGAAACTAGTGATTGAGACCATGAACTCATTGGGAAAATGTTTACTGAGGTACCAAATCAAGTGAGAAGTAGGGCTCATTCTTTATGCACCCAGAGGAGTCGCCACCTGCTGTTTTAGTAAGAATTTAAGTCACTTATGCACTGGCTTCATTTTTCAGACATCCTTAATATATCGTCTATGTTTTCAAGGCTATCATGTGCTTTGGCAATCATGAAACAAAAGAAAAAAAGCCCACACCTTAGGTAGAAAGTTAATATTGTGGGTTGGAGAGATGGAAACATGGAAAAAGGGGCAAACTTAATTTATCAACTCTGCATCAGTGGATCGAGAAGATCTGTCTTATGGAAAAACTGGGTCACATTGTGAGACTGCATGAAACCTAAATGAAGAAAAACCTGGAGAAACGGGCATCATCTCTAAAACTGTGTTTGTTTAATTATGAAAAGAAACAATACATGATGATTCAGACACAGATCTTCATCATTACGTGCAAACATATAATTCACTGGAGTGGAGAGATAAAAGAGGAATTGCCTAAATGTGAACAAACAACAAATTCACCACGTAAGGCTGTCGTCTCATGCACTGAGGTTTCAAAGGTCAACAAGTGGATCGTAGTGACTGGTTGTGGAGTTACTGCTATAGACTGCACAGGCCAGTTGATTACATTTTTTTTATTGCATTCATCTTTAAATCCTCTGGTCTCTTAACCACAAACTCTTCTCAATCTAGATAACTGACCCTTCAAGTTCGCGGTTTGAGGTTCCCATCCCTGTCCCCACCGCCACCAAGAAGGCAGAAAATCCTGATTACATCGTAGAGATTTCAAAGCAGCCATTTGCCCTCGTCGTGAAGAGGAAATCTACAGGAGCACTGCTGTAAGTCTGAGCTGAATGGGGAAACATTTGATTGGATGATGCCAAGCTCACACTTTAGAAATCCTCTAATTAGAATCAATCAATCTTTTCAAAGTGATTAGCTTCATCCTAAGACACTGCAGCTGGCAGTTTTCCACCGATGGCATCACACGTTTTTGAATACTAGAGTTGTAAAGTCATACTTTTCCAAAACCTGTGAATCATTGAGCTCCTCTAACTACACATTCATCTCATTTGTTGACATTGTGGTACTCATTCTGTAGAACTGGCTGAGCACTAGAGTTGCTTTCCCCCCAGAAGTCTGTAAGTGATACCCACGTCGGCTCATTCATGAGATCGAAATTCACAAAATATCATTCCAGAAAGTAAATCAATTCATCACCATGGTGTTGCTGATATTCTACTCACTTCTGGGCCCAACTCCTCTTTCTCAATGCCTGTCCAGACTTGAGAGCAGCAATTAGAGATGCTTCAACAAGAATAACATCTTAAATGTTGTGGTAATAATTTCAAGCATAGGCTTTTAGAGTGGGTGAGGACACACCACGAACTGCTTTAACCCCATGAATGTCAATGAGGTTTGGCTCCACGCTGTTATTATTTTTGTTTTACTGTGACAGAAGAATCACAGCTAAAGTCTGAGCTGAAAAAAATGGCTACATCAATACTGGTCATTTATTGTATACTAGAAAGTTTCCAAGCTGTTGTAGAATTGACCTGCACAGTGTTGTTAATACTTGTCTGTCTCCCTTCAGTTTGAACACAGCTGTGGCTCCTCTCGTCTATGCGGATCAGTTCCTCCAGTTCTCCACCGCTATACCCACGGAGTTCATTTACGGCCTGGGAGAGCACCGCTCCACCTTCCTGCATGACTTCAACTGGAACACACTCACCATGTGGGCCAGAGATGTGCCCCCCATGGTAACGACACTTGTCATTGTTCTGTTCATAGTTGTAACATTTTATCTGCAGGTTCTTCTCTGTTGGGTTTTTGTCGTCCGATACACATGACGACGCCAATATCAGAGTCAGTTACATTAAAGTTGACAAATGAAGCCAGAGGAGACACGATCGTATGTGCTCGTTTACTGTACTAACTTTATGATACACTTATTGAACCTGAGCCTTGTTTGCTTTACATCTGTGCTTTTCTTGCTCCAACAAGCCAGAATGTCTTCAGTGACAAAGGCCTATTCAAAGAACATGCACCATGTGGCTCCTTTGGATTATAGCTTGATTGGATATGTGCAGATAGATGCATGAATGTATCTATGTGCAGATAGATACATGAAATTAATTGTAATACTTCTGTGTTTCTTTCTACAATATAGGAAAAGACAAACCTGTATGGGGTCCACCCATTTTATCTGTCAATGGAGAATGGAGGGAATGCAAACGGCTTCTTCCTGCTGAACAGCAATGCTATGGGTCAGTCTGCAAGTCGCCCCGATACTTTCACTTCAGGTTTCACTGTGTGCAGAAATGCATGCATCCGTGCTGGGACTGGAGGACATCAGCAGCAGAATACGTAGCTCGTGCTCATAACAGCAAGATTTCTCAACTGTTCATATGACACCAGCTGACAGAAATTAAGCAACGACTTCCCAGTGATTAAAGATGTAGTTCATGTACCGTCAGTATTTCCTGATAGCTGTGCTGAGCATTGCTAACTCAAAGGTGAAATGTTGTTCATAAGCACAAATAATCAGCTGCTTGTTTTGACAGATTTACAGAAGTGTACACTTTATTCCTAATTATTCATTGTATACCACGTGGTTTCTGCATTTCTTTGCTTTTGACTTTGATCTGGACGTGTTGTCAGATGACCCTGGTCTCAGCTTGCTCAGTCTGATTAATGTTTCACCGCTGGTTTTCCTGTTTCCTCAGATGTGGTCCTCCAGCCCTCCCCAGCTCTCACCTGGCGTACAATCGGCGGAATCCTTGATTTTTACGTTTTCCTTGGTCCCAATCCTGGTTCAGTGATTGAACAGTATATGGAAGTTATAGGTCAGTAGGAGTGACTAGATGAAGATGAATCAGGCTGTAGATCCACATTTCAATCAGTGTTATGCACCTATGTTGAATGAAATGAAATGAAAAATACTTTATTTATCCCAGAAGGGAAATTCAATTAAATTCAATACTACTAGTATTAAATTCTTACAGTGACTTTGCACCAACCAGTACAAGATCCCTATCCTTATAAATACCTGAATATAAAAGATTACTAAATTCAAAGCACTCATGTTTTCATGGTACACGAGGGTCTTCAGGTCTCATTAAGAATCTCTGCACGGCCTGCTTCCGTAATTTGCTTCAGTAGTTTGATGACCAGTGACTCAGAGAAGTGGTCAGATGCTCTGCAAAGCATTTCGTCTGTCCACCCGAGTTCTTCCATTTTTCTTTTGTTTTCACTCACACTTCTTTCTTTGTCCATCTGTCTTGTCACAGGATACCCAGCGATGCCCATCTACTGGGCTTTAGGATACCATCTGTGTCGCTGGGGCTACGACAGTAGTAATGCTACCTGGGAGGTTGTTAAGAGTTTGAGGAATTATGGGATACCTCAGGTAATTTCTGTTTTGCATATGTCAGTATTTTCTGTGTTCTTTTGGCAATGAAATTACGTGAATGTTTTACATTCACAGGGGCAAATAAAATGTATAACAGAAGAGAATGTATAAATAAAAACTATAAATGCAGTAGAAAACATTTATAGCCAATGTAAAACTAGTTTAAAGCAGATCTAAAACCAGAAAACAATATATATATATATTTTTTCGAGTTATTTTTTTGGCCTTTCGTGCCTTTATTTGATAGAACAGTGGAGAAGGGGGACAGGAAAGTGGGGGAGAAGAATGGGGGAAGAACCTGCAGCAAAGTGTCACGAGCCAGATTGGAACTCGCTACCACACTGCATCGGGGACTTTTAGCCCCTGTACATGGGACGTCAGCTCAACCAAGTGAGCTATTGCGGCACCCCAAAAAGAAAACAATATTTAAGTAGAGAGTTAAAGCTGCGGTTGACAGTCTAGTTTCCAAAAGAAGGCTCTTCTAGATTAAATCTCTATGATAACTATATTGAGAGAAAACACAAGCTTTTTATGGAGCGTCAGATGATTTATCTTCTGACAGCTGATTTATATGTTTAGACATTCAGGAAGGCAAATGGTGTAGGTTTTAGATTCAAACCCAAGGTGCTGTGTTTTTTATGAATGTATAATCATTTACAAATATTCAAGATGCCCTGTGCGTTATTTCAGTTCACCAAAGTTCACACTAACATATTTAGTGTGAGTCTAAAACTCAATGTTTCCATCTTTTATGTGGGTTTGCGTGCACAGTATGAGTTTGTAATGACCAACCCAACCACTGTTTATTAAGACTGTGTGTGTCTGTTTGATTGCAGGACGTCCAGTGGAATGACATCGACTACATGAACAAATGTATGGACTTCACTTATGATGCAACAAAGTTTGACACTCTGCCTGACATGGTCAAGGACCTGCATGCTCATGACCAGCGCTACGTCATGATGCTGGTATGTGGAAGGCTGTATTTGCTGTCATGTGCTTTGTGTGTGATTTGGCAGGTGTGTAACTATTGTTTCCCAACCTGCAGGACCCAGGTATCAGCAGCACACAGCCTGAGGGCTCATACTGGCCATTCGATGAAGGGCTGAAGAGAGGAGTCTTTATTAAAGACGCTGAAGGGAAAACGCTGATTGGGAAGGTCAGAAATGAGTCAACAATTAGATAGTTGTTGTTTTTTTTTTTTTCAAATGAGATCATCTCAACATCTGATAAGACACTGTTTCTGGTGGGAGTAAAACAATTACAAGGTCCAATAAAAACATTCATAGATTACACGTTTAAAAAAAACAACAAAAAAAAAGCACCTGATTTAAATGTGGCTGCTATCCCCTTTGATGTAATCTTCTTGTGCCGTGACAAACCACTCACAGCGCTCCTGCTATGTCTGAAACACTTCCTGGACGTTCTATTCTGTAAAAACATCAAGCATCTTCTTGGACATGCATTGGATCTCCTTCACTGTATGTTAGCGGTCACCCTTCAGTTTTATTTTTGGAAGTTGGGAAGTCGCAGTGAACCAAATCCCATAGGTAGGGCAGGTGGAAAGCGACATTTATGTTTGTTCAAAACATGCATGTTCAATATGCTGTAAATGAGCGTACAATGGCACAAACAACATTTCAGGTTGTTTCCACTGAATGTTCTCCCTCAGACACTTCAGGACATTATAGTGGAACTCGGTGTTGACAGTCTGTCCCTGAGGAATGAAATCTCGGTGCTCAACCCTCGTGAACGTTGATCAAATCACATGCATGCTGCTGGTCGTGATCTTGACCTGATGTGCCGCCTTATGTCTTGGAGACAGCTGGCTCTTCCATTGCTGTTTATTCTTTGTAGCTTTAGATCCAACTCTCATCACGAGTAATGGTCCTCCACATGAAGGTTGGATCAGTTTGAAACAGAATTTGAGGTTTGACATCTGTGCAAGTTTAAAGTCCTTGGTCCAGTAAGTGGTCAAAAAAGGTCTTTGAATGTTCCAAACATGGCAGGTAGAAGTACAAGTAGAATGCTTTAAACAGGGGAGCAGTCAGACAAACGGTTTTTAATTTTTTTTACAGGCACACCCTTGTAATTTGATCACCCTTTGTAGAGTTTAAAGATTGAACCAGTGGTGTGTAGGTCACAGTTACACACATGATCACCTAAACCCAACAACACAATGAGTATCACAATAACAGGGCAGCAGCAGAGATAATATGATGATAACAGGAATAATTCCATTCACCCAATGCATGCTGGAAAGCTCTTAATCATGCCGACAGCCAGTGTGCAACATGAAGGTGAGGTTCTCTGACACACCTGCGTTGGGTGTGCCAGACACGTGCCTTCGCTGCAGTTCTGCTTTATCAGTTCTAAACAGCAGCGATAAGCCTGTCAGATGATAAGTGGGAGAGCAACAGCTCCAGTACCTCTGGAGAGCATGTACTCAAAATGAAATTCTTGATCTGTTCCACCAGGTGTGGCCTGGTCTGACAGCATATCCTGATTTCTCCGATGAAGTGACACATGAATGGTGGTACGACAACCTCCAGAGGTTCCATGAGAAGGTGCCGTTTGATGGACTGTGGATTGTAAGTATGGGAATAGGAGACACTATTACTAATAAGGAACTAGTGACTCTGACCTAAAAGCATGTATGATATCTCCACCCTGGCACTTTTTCCTTTGATTATAGGACATGAATGAGCCGTCAAACTTCCTGGATGGATCGACCAATGGCTGTCCATCAAACAGTCTTGAAAATCCTCCTTACACTCCAGGTGGGAGACGTTTGTCTCAAGCACAAATCACACAATGAATGTAACATAAACACACAAATACAATACAATGTAATAGTCTTACTGTAAAACTGTACATTTCAGGCGTACTGGGAGGTTTGCTGAGAGCCAAAACTGTGTGTGCCAGTGCACAGCAGAAGCAGTCCATACATTACAATATGCACAGTCTCTATGGACTCATGGAAGCTAAAGCCTCTGCAAGGTCTGTATCTGTAACACTCACACATACACACCACAGAGACAAAATGCTGGAAGCACTACATGAACAGTTTCCTTAAATCTTCTGCCTGCTGATTTTTCTCTCCGTCTGTCCTCTTGCCCAGCGCTCTGAAGCGAATTGTGGCAAAAAGACCTTTTGTGATCTCTCGCTCCACATTCCCCAGTCAGGGGATGTACTCAGGTCACTGGCTGGGAGACAACAGGAGCCAGTGGAAAGACCTTTACACTTCTATAGCAGGTTAGAGCTTCAGCACATGTGATGTGCAGCGAGTTGATATGCATTTACAAGGATATCATTACACATTCATGGTATTTGTAAAACTGCTTATTTAAAGATGTGTTGCTGTGGTACCGATGTGTAATGAGGACAACCAGCAACACTTGAATTTATGTATCATTTTAGAATTGAGAAAGTTATGTGCGAAATTGTTGATGAATAGTTTGAATGGTTTTACATGTCAGATTTTCCACTCCTTTCTATTCCTCAGGTATGTTAACCTTTAACCTTCTGGGCATCCCGCTGGTGGGAGCAGATATCTGTGGCTTCAGCGAGGAGCCGCAGGAGGAACTGTGTGTCCGCTGGACGCAGCTGGGAGCCTTTTATCCCTTCACACGAAACCACAATGCCATCGACATGAAGGTAGAAGTGTCCAACTAGAAATACATTCTTACTAAATACAGATGTTCTTGACAAACTGTTTCCTTTTTTGAAAGGGAGACATTTTACTGTATATACTGGAGACCTTATGTAGATACAATCAGTCCAATGTTGCACAAAGCAGAAGCAGAAGTGTTCTGCTCACACCAATACAGTTTCATTTCAAAACAGTGTTTTGAAACATAAAGGATCTCTGTTCAGATGAGCATTTTAGCACAGTTTCAGACATATTACAAGTAATTCATGTAGTTAACAGTAACTCACACCAGTCACAGGACATACATTGGGCATGCTGGTGTCGTTTGCTTCAGTTGTAGAAAATACTGCAGAGGAAGTGAAGCAATAGCAAAAACTAAGAGAGATTTCCTTCCCAGAGACAACGCCTAACAATGCCTTTATCCTCATTTGTTATTTGTATTGAATCAAGTGCTGGTAGTCAAGGCGGATGTTTTTGTTTTCTTATGGGAAAACTGTTGCATGATAATAGCGTGACCAGTCAGGGAACAGCACGATACAAAGGCCCAAAGTCAGATTTGACGCTGCTCTGCTCCTTCGTCTTTAATGTCACTATCAACACAGTGTCTGCCTGA
>NW_007579041.1:0-41894 GCF_000690725.1 Stegastes partitus | reverse complement strand
TCACTAAACAGGAGTCTCAGTAAACAGTGTTGGATGAAATGAAAACAAAATGGCTTAGACAGGGTATTTACATGTGGTACGGGCATTTTATGAGATATTTCAAAAATCTGCCAACTAAATTGTTACTAAACAATTTCTTCACCAATATGTTTGTAAAGGTTTGTAATAACATGCCTTAAAATGTTGAAGTTCAACTCCCGTGGGAAACCCTGAAAAAAAACCTGCTCAAGTTCGGGTACTGATAAATGATTTTCGAAAAATAGATTTAAAAAAAGAAAACTGCCTGAAGTAACTTATGAGGGATCAAATCAGGGTTTTTTCATGATTCTGAGTTGATTGTTGACATTTATATTTCACTACAAACACTCCATTGTTGAAAAAGGCCACACTCACGCTTACATCCACAGCAGCTTTTATTTCACATACTTATATAACACTCAGTTATTTCTCATTCACAGTGTCAGAAGCTTCTAGAGTCATTGTCTATGTCTTCTTCAGACTCAACAACATCATGACCGCAGTTTCTGCATGTGATGCCTTTACAGACTCCACAGGCCCAGATGCTCGTGACCCCATTCTTCTGGCAGCTGCACCGCCGGTCGCTGCAATCGCCACGACAATTACAGCTCGTGAACTTCAGTAGCTCCTCAGGAGCCATGGGGTCTAGTGTTGGAACTGGTTCATACCCATGCACACCTAATGTCCATCCATAGTCACTGGGGTTCAGAGACCTGCTCTGTAGAAGGATCCAGTCCAGTCCTCTGTTGGAGGGAGAGCCTCTGGTTTGATCACTCCTTCCACCGCCTTCCTTCAGAACATTTTGTGCTAAATTTCACCCAATGTAGTATCTGGTCTATGATAAATGTACTGGAAAGTCGCAGTCCCAGCCTGAATTACTGCCTCCTTTATTATTTTTAATATTTTTACTATGATGATGATGATGATGATTATTATTATAATAGCAGTGTTATCATTATTACCTGTCAAATAGAGATGTTCCTTGAGAACATTTGGTACAAAATGTTCTCAAGGAAGGCGGTAGGAAGGAGTGATCAAACCAGAGGCTCTACCTCCAACAGAGGGTGCAGCTGCCAGCATTCACTCCATGCCTACCTGCAGACCAGGACTGGATCCTTCTACAGAGCAGGTCTCTGAACCCCAGTGACTATGGATGGACACTAGGTGTGCAGGGGTATGAGCCAGTTCCAACACTAGATCCCATGGCTCCTGAGGAGCTACTGAGTTCACCAGCTGTAATTGTCGTGGAGATTGCAGCTGCCAGAAGAATGGGGTCACGAGCATCTGGGCCTGTGGAGTCTGTAAAGGCATCACATGTAAAAACGGCAGTCATGATGTTGTTGAGTCTGAAGAAGACATAGACAATGACTCTAGAAGCTTCTGACACTGTGAATGAGAAATAACTGAGTGTTATATAAGTATGTGAAATAAAAGCTACTGTGAATGTAAATGTAAAAGTGAGTGTGGCCTTTTTCAACAATGGAGTGTTTGTGGTGAAATATAAATACTAACAATCAACTCAGAATCATGAAAAAACCCTGATTTGACCCTCATAAGTTACTTCAGGCCAGTCGTTTGTCTGTGCCCTAACTTGAGCAGGTTTTTTTTAAGGTTTCCCACAGGAGTTGAACGTCAACATTTNTCACTAAACAGGAGTCTCAGTAAACAGTGTTGGATGAAATGAAAACAAAATGGCTTAGACAGGGTGTTTACATGTGGTACGGGCATTTTATGAGACATTTCACAAATCTGCCAACTAAATCGTTACTAAACAATTTCTTCACCAATATGTTTGTAAAGGTGTGTAATAACATGCTTTAAAATGTTGAAGTTCAACTCCCGTGGGAAACCCTGAAAAAAACCTGCTCAAGTTAGGGTCCTGATAAATGATTGTTGAAAAATAGATTTTTTTTAAAAAATCGGCCTTAAGTAACTTATGAGGGGTTAAATCAGGGTTTCTTCATGATTCTGAGTTTATTGTTAACATTTATATTTCACCACAAACAGTCCATTGTTGAAAAAGGCCACACTCATGCTTACATTTACATTCACAGTAGCTTTCATTTCACATATTTATATAACACTCAATTATTTCTCATTCACAGTGTCAGAAGCTTCTAGAGCAGGGGTCTCGAACTCCGGTCCTCGAGGGCCGCAATCCTGCAAGTTTTAGATGTTTCCTTCTTCCAACACACCTGATTCAAATGATCAGGATGGCTATCAGGCTTCTGCAGAGCTTGATGATGAGCTGATCATTTGAATCAGGTGTGTTGGAAGAAGGAAACATCTAAAACTTGCAGGATTGCGGCCCTCGAGGACCGGAGTTCGAGACCCCTGTTCTAGAGTCATTGTCTATGTCTTCTTCAGACTCAACAACATCATGACTGCAGTTTCTGCATGTGATGCCTTTACAGACTCCACAGGCCCAGATGCTCGTGACCCCACTCTTCTGGTAGCTGCGCCGCCGGTCGCTGCAATCTCCACGACAATTACAGCTGGTGAACTTCAGTAGCTCCTCAGGAGCCATGGGGTCTAGTGTTGGAACTGGTTCATACCCATACACACCTAATGTCCATCCATAGTCACTGGGGTTCAGAGACATGCTCTGTAGAAGGATCCAGTCCTGGTCTGCAGGTAGGCACAGAATGAATGCTGGCAGCTGCACCCTCTGTTGGAGGTAGAGTCTCTGGTTTGATCACTCCTTCCACTGCCTTCCTTGAGAACATTTTGTACTAAATTTCACCCAATGTAGTATCTGGTCTATGATAAATGTACTGGAAAGTCGCAGTACCAGCCTGAATTACTGCCTCCTTTATTATTTTTAATATTTTTACTATGATGATGATTATTATTATTATAATAGCAGTGTTATCATTATTACCTGTCAAATAGAGATGTTCCTTGAGAACATTTGGTACCAAATGTTCTCAAGGAAGGTGGTGGAAGGAGTGATCAAACCAGAGGCTCTCCCTCCAACAGAGGGTGCAGCTGCCAGCATTCACTCCGTGCCTACCTGCAGACCAGGACTGGATCCTTCTACAGAGCAGGTCTCTGAACCCCAGTGACTATGGATGGACATTAGGTGTGCATGGGTATGAGCCAGTTCCAACACTAGACCCCATGGCTCCTGAGGAGCTACTGAGTTCACCAGCTGTAATTGTCGTGGAGATTGCAGCGACCGGCGACGCAGCTACCAGAAGAATGGGGTCACGAGCATCTGGGCCTGTGGAGTCTGTAAAGGCATCACATGTAGAAACTGTAGTCATGATGTTGTTGAGTCTGAAGAAGACATAGACAATGACTCTAGAAGCTTCTGACACTGTGAATGAGAAATAACTGAGTATTATATAAGTGTGTGAAATAAAAGCTGCTGTGAATGTAAAAGTGAGTGTGGCCTTTTTCAACAATGGAGTGTTTGTGGTGAAATATAAATGCTAACAATCACTGTCAGTCTGCCCCAGGGCAGCTGTGGCTACAATCGTAGCTACCACCACTAGAATGAATGTGTGTGAATGAATAATTGATGGTGTAAAGCGTCTTTGAGTGTCCAGAAAAGCGCTATATAAATCTAATCAATTATTATTATTAGAATCATGAAAAAACCCTGATTTAACCCTCATAAGTTACTTCAGGCCAGTCGTTTGTCTGTGCCCTAACTTGAGCAGGTTTTTTTTAAGGTTTCCCACAGGAGTTGAACGTCAACATTTTAAAACATGTTGTTACACACTTGTACAAACATATTGGTGAAGAAATGGTTTGGTAACGATTTAGTTGGCAGATATTCGTATGTTTCCCTTACTAATGACCATGTGTGTTTCTGTACTTTCCAGGGCACCTCAATGCGCAGTAAGGGTGAGGAGGTTAAACTTCCTGCACCTCTCGATACGATCAACCTGCATTTGCGTGAAGGCTTTATTGTACCAACACAGGTAAATAGTAGTGTTGTTTCTTTCCTGACTGATTGCACATTCTTTCATTATCATGCTTCATAGAGCTGTATGATCTGTGGCCTCTACTGACAACAGACAGACGAGTCACTGCTTGAGCGACCAAAGCGCCTAAAACAAACTTTGAAAAGAAATTCTAACTAGAGTCTCACAATTAGGGCATTTTGATGAACAGAGAACTGGTTTTGTTCTTGTCAGCACACCAGGGCTGTTTGGGACCCACAGAACCAAACCCCCCAGGTTAGGGTTAGGGTTAGGTTGAATCTTGTGGATTTTAAGGTAACTCCGTGCTTGTGCACTGAAGCTGCAAGAATTCCACGAGTTTATGCAAAACTTCCACCAAAAGGTGAACTGAATGAAGCCTAAAAAAACATTATCTGATCATACATGATATCTTTTGGGAGATTTGGCAGATCAGAGACGTGCCACTTTCCGGTCAGTAATTCCTGACTTTATTTTCTCTCCGTTCAGACACCCAACCTGACTCTGTGGGTGAGCAGCGGTCAGCCTCTCCATCTGGTCTCTGCTCTGTCTGACGACGGTTCAGCCAGTGGAGATCTGTTCTGGGACGACGGAGAGAGCATCGACACCTACGAGAACGACCAGTACGCCTACATCATCTTCAACGTCACTCAGGTGCTCGCACTCATCTAGTTTTGCTTTAACAGAATTTTAAAAAAATCTATCCTCAGTATGCTGCCTCACATCAGCCTGCTGTGTCTGATTTTGATTGTGATCGCTCGTATCTCGCTGCACGCCTGCTGATAACTGTCTGAGCTTGTTTAATTCAGCTGGGGGTTCTGTGCGGTGATGAACATTTTCAGGTGACAAAGTGAGAGTTTCCACAGATACACAGCAGGCTGCAGCTGAGCCCACTGAGTTAAAACCTACAAACTTTAAGTGTATGTTGGGCCTGCTGAAGTGAGAAAAGCAGTGGACGCACCTGGCAGGGCAAAAGCACAATGTTTTATTTTGAAGCAGTTTTATTTAAACACATGCTGCACGGTGACTAAACTTCCCTGTCTTGTTTTGTAGAAGGTGATGACATCCCAGGTGCTCCACAACAACGTGGAGGCGACGTACATCACCGTGGAGTCGTCCTCGTTCTACGGCGTAAAGGAGAAGCCCAGCAGAGTGCTGGTGAACTCCCAAGAGGCAACATTCACCTACAGAGAGAACCAGGTGAGGTTAGGAGTCCTATTAGGATGGAAACAGTAGATACACTTTTGTTGTTTTTTTTTTAATTCTAGGTGATTGTTACTAATATTCTCAAACTACTTCACTTTTTCAGAAATTGTGGATAAATGCAAGATTTTAGCAAATAAGAATTCTTCTGTGAATCAGACTAATGTTAGCAGAGCAACAAACTCGAGCTCAAACAGATAAGACAGACCCACTAACACACACTGCAGCATTTCACACAACCTCAGCTAACTCTAGTGGGTTTAAGAAAATAACTCCATCTGTAGTTTGCTCCTTTTCAAAAGCCAAAATCTCGTACGAGGTTACAACCTTTCAGTTAATGGCTTTTCACGGTACCGTCTATGGATACAGCAGAGACTGTTCTCCACAGCTGGAGACGTAACTTCACAACAACACAGCAGAGCGCTCTGAAATCTTTCATTTTTCCTTTAACCAGTAAATGGCGCATTTATTTTGTCATTTTCATGCAGAAAGAAGACTGTTAAAGCCACTCAGTTACAGAAATAAGCCCCTTTTCTGCTGTTTTCTTTTAGACAGTGACTCATCGACACCACTTAGTTTCACTATAAGTTACATTTCATTTGCAGCTCAGAGGTCTGACACACACTGAAGAAATATTTTGATGGACTTTTTATTGATTCAAGAATAGTTAAGAATCTGTTTGTGACACCAAGAATTAGAACTGAATCGAATCAGGAGATTTCCACAGTTTTCCATCACTGCTGTTTTTCACGCTGAGTTGCTTTTACTTTATGTAATTAGCATTTAATCCCTAAAATATAGCAGAATAGATACCCAGTGGTAGATGACATGCTCCACAGCAATGAAAGATGCTAATTTAACATAAAGTACAACCAGTGCTGTTAGTGAATAACAGTCCTTTATTGTGTAAACCAAAAAAACCTTCTTTCTGTAGTGAATCGTTTGTTGCAGTTGTCATTGTTGTGTGTGAAAAAAAATCTTTGACTTTAGTAAAAAAAAATCACAAAATCAAATAACTCGTAAAAAGCAAGTTAAAGTCCTGCATTCAAATTGTCCTTAAACAAAACACATAGCTTGACAACACAATGTATTTAACGCGTGAAAAGCAGAAGTAGTGCAGAATGGTCCGTATCAGTCAGATATTATTAGATCATTATTGTTCACATGTTTAGATGTGAGCAACGTTTTCAATCTAAAACAATGCAACATCCTGTATAACCTGAAAATGTGTTTTATTTCTGTTCATAGGGTAACATTCCTCATTTTCTTTTGTCTCAGCAGGTGCTCATAGTTACAAATTTGGGTCTCAACCTCAGTCAGAACTTCACCATCAGCTGGATGTAAAGAATTCAATCGCTGGTTTTATTTTTTTGCTGCTGATCTGCAAGCAATCTGTGAGTTTTAGGAGAGTGATGTTTTTCATTGTTTTGGCTCTTTACTCCACAACACTGGATGTCAAAGGAGATGTCAGGTAAATGTGAAACCTCAGCTGGTTTTCACCTTTAACGAGCACCGTTTCACTGAACGCTCTGGAGGACACCTGTACATCTCTGCAGCAAACTGAGAAGGTAAACCTCTACAGGTTCAGATTCTCGAAGCACGTTAAATCTCTCTTGAATGTAGTTCACGTCAGTTTCGGGTGTAGTGCGCATAAACGTTCTCACACTTTGCTACCAAAAGATGCCGTTGTGGATGCCGATAATGAAAGTCTTTGTTTCACTTGTTGTTTTGGAGTACAGAGCCGACAAACTGTCCATTTGTCAGAATTGAAAATGAAGGTATCCGGAAACAAGCGAGGTCTAGAGTGTGTGTGTGTGTGTGTGTGTTAATGTAAACGTCATCCGGCTTTGCACAGCTGCAACAGGTAAAAGCATCTTTGTGTGCTGAACGAGCATCCATTCAAAGGCTTGTGAACACGCTGCCACTGACCCACAGTAGTTCTGACACTGCTTTGAATAATCTTTGCTGAATTTTCACTTGATGGAACCAAAAAGCTTGACTTGGCCTCCGTACTTTTAGTTTTTATCTTTAGCTTTGTTTAGTCTAAACTGCATTTTAGAGATTCTCATCAGCAAACAGATGATGTGCAATAAATCAACAAGAGTATCGTCTCCCTTCCTAAAAATGTGAGTCTGCATATCGCTCATGATGTAATATACTGTATATGCTTGGAAGCTGTTTACTGCCTATTTTGCACTAATTGGTATGTTGAAGGAAGATAGAGGTGCCTTATGATTCCTCTTTGTGTGTGTTTTTTGAGCATCTCTGGGTTCTTCTGGAGGCTTCTTTGTTCAGCTTAGCCGTTTTTTTTTGTTTTTTTTTTTTTTGTCTCTGTGGAGCGTGTTATTGTGTTGTGTGCGGGTTTTTTTTTGATGTGGTGTGTGATTCTGGAGAAAGTTTGTTGATAGCAATATTCAGATAGTCGGCACGTGCCAGATTTACCGTCCTGCCTGCCCCCACTGCCCTTTTTTCCTCCTGTGCTCGAGCGCAAACGTGCACAGGACACACTGGGAAAATGTTTGGATCGATCTGAGCTGCTTTGTTTGTTTCACATTTACGGAGCCACGGTTGTCGGTAAACACGAAGAACATAATAGAGATGAAGTGTACAGAATTACTGACTCCACCTTTAGGCACAAAACTATACTAGAGCCGAGTGTTGTACCATCATTTTACTGTGACTTTCCTCAGCAAGGCTTCTCTGACAGAGCAGAACTAAGAGCTAAAGCTAAATGCATTTCTTCATTTCAAAATCAGCAGCATTCGTTCTGCCTCCTTTTGACCTTTATGCTGTGAAAATCTGTCCTGAATTATACTTTTGTGGAGAGTCTGCACCTTATGCATCTTTGGAAAACAACTTGTGAAAGAAACAATAGATGCATGTGTGCTGCAAAAATAATTACACTAACCGTCCAGATTTGATTATTTCAACACTGTTATTTCAAACATGTAAAGACAGCCTTTTTGTTATGTGATTTACAGTTGTGACGCCAAATATTTGAAGTATTTTACCATGACGCTTTGTGTTTTACATTTTGTAAGTGCTTATGTTTGATTACATGAACGACATTAAAAGTATTGGAATTAACTATTGGACTGTTGTTGGTTTTTTTTTTCCTGTCAGCGCAAACATTGTGGTGTAGCAACAAGTACAATCCATGTTTTGTTTTTTTAAAGATTTAAACCTACTTTACTTTGAGGCCTTCCCTAATCAACGTATTAAAATAGGTCATTTCTTTCTTGCTTGCTGAAGTGCTGAAGTGCACAGGACACTAGAGGGCACAATTTGTCAAGGCTGTGATTGTTTTTGGTATCATTTCACATAAATTGTCACTTTTTTTTGCTGAAAATCTGACAGTTTGTTCTAATTTGAGGATAAAATGAATAATAAATACCAATTCCTCTTCCTGCAACTTCAAAAAGGATCCTGACGCTGAATCCACAACAGCTTTAAAAGTACCTGAACTGTTTTATGAGCTTACACTAGAAAAGGTTTTACAGCAACAATTAAAAATGATTTATCTATTTCTTATCAGGATGTAATTATCTCTCTCGACTAAAGCTAGTTAATGTTTGCCTTGTTTACTTTACCACAGTCACTCTTGGAGCAGTTAACAAGGTAGAAATCCTGTTGGCACGTGTTGTATTTTTCTTAGTTTTACTAATTATTTCCTCCCTTTGTTCTCGCAGTAACACCATATTAATTTTCCTCACGCTTCTCTGTTCTCAGTTCAGTTTTCTGTCAGTGTTTCCTTTTAAAAACCTCTGACCTCAGAGTCTCTCTGTGTTTTTGTTGCTAATGAGGATCCACCATCTCCACCCTGTAAATTCCAGTAGTTACGGAGATATACTTAAATATATGTGTCATCTGGGAGCTCTGATAAGTTAGTTTGGTTAGTGTGTGCTGCTCTCTTCATAGAAAACTAACCAGAGGACAAGAAGTTGGAAGAAAAGTGTGAGAGGAGCCTTGATGCGGAGCCTTTTCACTGGATCTCATGAGTCATTGCACCAAACAAGTATTTCACTGTCCGTGACACACACACACACACACACACACACACACATCAGCTCCAGAAAGTGAAAGCAAACAGCCCGTCTCACGTTCCCACTCTGATAGCAGGGTTAGATTATACTGCACTACTGATAAACCAGACTTGCAATAGACGTGCTTTTATTGGCCGTGTGCAAACGTTCACAGGCTAACAGTTTCCAGATGGGAGTTTGAGGAGGGCACATATATCATTCAACAGAGGGGGAGGAGAGAGCAGAGAGAGAGAAAGGGAGCAGCGGGGGTCTGTCAAAAGCATTCTGCTCTACTGACGAGGGCATTTCCTGTCTGGATTTGGGAGGATTAAGTATTTGTGTGTGGGGGGGTGTTTGTATGGTTGGCATGTGGAGAGAGGAACAAAGTACAAGACATTTCGGGGGATTCTGTGCATGTTTGATGTGCGCAACCATGCTTGTAATGCTCATTTGGGGAACAGATTTTCAAAAGCAAAAAGTGATTTAGCGTCAGGCTTTCTACATTTCCAAGGAAAACTTTGTGTTGCCAGATTGTGTTTCAAGTCGTTGCTCTCTGAGGGTTCTTGTTTTGTCAAGTTGGGTCAATTATGTTTCAAGCTGGAAGTTTCACAATATGCTTCGTAAAACAGACAAACACAGTTAAAAATAGATGAGAAATTTTTAAAATAAAATACCATGCAATCATTACGAGTCCTGGGAGCCACAAAAACACTAAAAGGAGCTTCATTGTTCAGTTCATTTCTTTGTTTTCAGTCTGGAGGTGTTTTTTTTTTTTTTACACTAGAGCTGGTGACATGGGACTGCCACACAAAGCTCTGTTCACAGCTCTTTTGTGTGTGTGTGTGTGTGTGTGTGTGTGTGTGAGTGTGTGTGTGTGTGTGTTTGTTCCATCTACACTTTCAGTTTTCTGAAGTTATTTCTTCAGTTCTCACGTTCACTTATCACTTAGGTTTTTGATTCCAGTTAGATTTCAGCAATGATGAAGTGAACAAACGTCCTTTTCAGTGTTCATTCGTAACAGTTTTTATTAGACCCTACAAAAATTTTAGGTGTCTGGCAAGCTGGTGCACTTAAAGTTTGACAATGCTGCTTCCAATTTGAATGAAGGTCACATTTCTGTGCACAAATTAGATTTGTGGTAAACTTTGGCCTCTGGGTAACTTTCTGCAAAAGTTATGGCAAACTATTGATTTTTAATTCTATTATTTGCTGCAGGTTTGCAAGAAGGCTTGCTGTTAACACCAAGTTTGGCGTAAATTCACGTCGTATGTCCTTCTGGCAAATTTTGCTGTGAGGCTAAGCCTCTTAGTATTCAAAAATTATCCATCCATCCATCCATTATCTATACACACTTAATCCTTCGGAGGATCACGGGGGGGTCGGGGTCTACCCCAGCTGACACTGGGTGAGAGGCGGGGTACACCCTGGACAGGTTGCCAGTCCATTGCAGCGGCCAACACGAAGACATAGACAACCATACATGCTCAGATTCACAGTTTAGATTCAGTATTTAACCCTCCATGTGTGTCTTTGGACTGTGGGAGGAAACCCATGCAGGCACATGGAGAACGCCCAACCAGCAGGTTCAAACCCACAACCTCCTTGTTGTGAAGCGACACTGCAAACTACTGCACCGCTATACAGCACATTAACTGTGGTAAATTAATAAACAGCTACTGTGGAAAACTATGAACAATGCCACTATTGTCAGAAATGCTATTTAGTTATTAAACTGACATGTCACTATTGGCAAACTGATTTCCAGAACATTCGTAGAAGCTTGGCACTACAATCATCATCAGTTTTGTCGTTATTGCCAGAATGCTGCTGACAGTTTGTGGCCAAGTCTGGCAAACTTATGACAACACTTTTGGCAAGCCAATATCATTGCTGCAATTCGGCCACAAGTTGGCCACAAATCTGTTGCAAACAATCTGCTTTCGTAAGGATGCTCAGTGGAGTGGAGCGTTGGGCTGAATGCTAACATGTTGATGGTATAGTCATAGACTGTCTGTTCAAGATGGACAGAGCCACCCTGACATCGCCTACTGGTTTGTGGACAGCTGTTTTGAAGCCTCAAGATTGCTACTTCCTGGTTGCCATCTAAAAGGTTTTATGGAGCCATATTTAAAAGAGGGAGCAGAATTGATTGTGAATCTGAAGACACTCTGTCCATCCACCGACAGCTTCATGTGAATCACATGATCGCTCCTGAGCAGACATGTTTATCAAACCAGCCATGTTCCCAAGTATTATGGTTTTTTTGCTTTTTAATTATCAAATTATTTTCAAATAGACTGCCACAATGGTAACCAGAAGAAGGGGATGCATCAAAAACATCACAGTGATTTCTGTAAAAATATTACTGACGTCACTTTTCATTATGATTTTTGAAAATGTTGGAGTCTGTGGGAGCTGTAGCTGTGAAGCCAGTGCCGAGCAACACTCAGTGACACTTCTGTGCTGGTTTTACTTTTCAGAAATGGTCACGGCATCCATCTCTTACATCAGTTGATGGGTACAGTATTTACCATGCTCACTATGCTAAGTAGCACTAAACACTAATGAGATTCAGCCTCAGATGTTCCATTTTAGTGCTAATTAGCAAATATTAGGACGTGGCGGTGAGCTCGGTAAATGCGACACCTTTTATAGCATCAATGCATTAGCGTACTGATGTGTCAGCTACTTTCATATAAACCAATCTATACACCTTTATCACAGCAGATTTTGAACTTTTCCACAAATGATGACAGCTCGGTGTCCCAGTAACTTCTGGCAGTGAAGCAGCAAACACAAACACAGAACCTGTCTATCAGATAAACTGAATATTGACCCAACGATGGTGATCTATTGGAAAACTGATCACCAAAGCTACAACACCTCATCCTGAGAGGGCTGTGCATGTAAATTTTACAATATTTCCTCCAATAGATTTCAAAATATCTCTTATAAAACCCTGAATGTGGACCTCTAGAGGAAAAGCCAGCCACCAAATTACAACCAAAGATCACCAAAGTGTTTGAAAGTGAGAGTTGTTTCAACTATTCTTCAGTGTTCTGCTCTCTGGCCTGCAGCATATTTGGATTACAAACCTTGCGTCATTGAAAATTGTTTTCCATAAAGGTGTGGTGAGAAGTGCATGACATGACATGGTTAGCTGAACAGTTAGCCAAGTGTTTACCCCGTGCTCAGATTTCCTTCCTTTCTGCTCTGTTCCTTCATGCCACCCTCATACACTGTGTACGAGTGTGATTTGTAAACAGAAACTCCTAATCTGTTTATCATCATTGAGTAGATTTCCCAGATTTCCCAACTCATTCACTTGATGAATGGCGTCCGTTGAACTGCTGACTAAAACCTCTGCATCTGGCAGACACACACCATGTGACTGAATGACATGACGATCATTTGACCTGTGTAAATACAGAAAAAAACTGTTGATTCAACACATGTGGCGTAATATTTGACTAAAACATCCCGGCAGCCCTTTTATTCATAGGTCATACTTTCCTAATAGGTTCTCTAGAAAGAACTATGCAAATTTAGCCGTGAAATTTTCTTAAAACAACGGCACCATTTGAACTCAAGCATTACTACAACCCAAATATATCATTAGTGGCTCATTTATCATCAGGAACTTTGGTCATAGCTCAGCTTTATGCTTGCCTGGGGACAAATCTTTAACAAATATTGTTGCTTCTTTACCTGACTAAAAGACTGAGCTTGATATTAATTCAAAATCAATAAGAATCCTTCCCAGATGTATCGTATCTCTTCTAGCAAATTATGAAAAACTATGGAAAGTGTAACATTACCAACACTGATAAACAAGAAAGTTTTCTTACTTCCTACTTTAATAACTGAAAGTTTTAGGTTTCATGTAGATTCAGGAAAATGATAAAGGTGAGACCCAGGATTGGCTGAATCCTGTCCATCTGCAAATATCTAAGCAGTTACAGTCTCACAAGTGAGCAAAATCATCAAGTGTAGCTTAACACCAAGCAGAAAAACATTGTTTCACTGAACTCTACTAGTTGGAAAGCTGAACCCTGTTTACCTCTCAGCCTTGATGTCATGATGTGCCTTTTTTTTAAATTATGCCAACATGTCTCCTTGCTTCCCTCATGTCCTCATGTTGTAGCTCCTCCCTGCAAGGATGTGAGAGGTAGGATACACCTGTGTTTCCTTGCTCCTCCAGAACCCTCCTCTCTGCTCTCTCTAGTTTAAGTTTAAAGAATCCATATTATGTTTAAGTTTCCCTTTCCTTCATTGTGTGATTTTGCTGCTTCTTAGTGCATGTTGACATATGCAAAAAGAATTATTCTCTCACACAGAAGTCCAGGTTTGTGTTACTTTTCTATGTCAACATGTAACACATTTGCGTAGCAGCTAGTTTGCTCCTGAACAAAAAGTGAGCAGCTTATTCGCAGTTTGCCACTTTATTTTTCTATTGCTATGGCTACATCGCTCTGCCTTCACATAACCGATGCTGCCAAAGCGTTTATCGCACCAGCCGACCAATCAGAGCAGACTGCGGACCAGGTTTTTCAGCACAGGGCCTTAAAAAGATAGGAGCTGAAACAGCATTTCAGACAGAGGCGCTGCAGCAATGTACAGTAGGAGAGGAATAATGTGTTTAATTTTTATATAAAGTTTAAATGTATTCAATTTGGGCTCGTTAAAGAGAACTGAGCCATGGCAGTTTAACTTATACGGGTTAATGCCAAGAGACAGGACTTCTTGATACTTTTGTTCAGGAATGATTCCAAATAGTGGACATCCACGAGAATTTGAAAGCTAGTTTGGGGAAAATAACAGAGCATCCATCATCCATCCATCCATCATCTATACACCGCTTAATCCTCACTGGGGTCGTGGGGGGCTGGAGTCTATCCCAGCTGACTCAGGGTGAAGGCAGGGGACACCCTGGACAGGTCACCAGTCTATCACAGGGCTACACTTAGAGACAGACAACCAAGCACACTCACATTCACACCTACGGACAATTTAGAATCACCAATTAACCTCAACATGTTTTTGGACTGTGTAGGAGGAAGCCGGAGAACCCGGAGAGAACCCACGCTGCACGGGGAGAACATGCAAACTCCACGCAGACAGATGCGAACCGGCGACCGTCTATCTGTGAGGCAATGATGCTAACCACTGCTCCACTGTGCAGCCCATATAGAGCATCAAACATGCACTTTTTTTTTTTTTAGGAGTTACTGAAATACATGTTGAGTTTGGGTAAAATGTGATAAATGAGTGAATGGTGGGAAAACAGTTTAGCAGAAAACTTCTACATTACTGTTATTATGTCCGTAGAGATCGCCGATAACTTCATCACACATACTTTCATAAACGTTCGCATGGTGGCACTATCAGCACCAGTAGCTAGCAACTTTCTTTTTTCCAAACTTTACCCAAAATTGAAATCTAAAAGAAACAGGCAGTAAAATGGAGCCGAAACAACCACGACACTCCAGTAAACGGGGTGAAACTAAATGATCTCAGCAGGCATTTGCACGTTTAATCAGCAAAACAAGGGCCTGTCCTCTGTTGTCTCTTTGCTGCAGAACAGGGCAGGTGTGCAGGTGTCAGGTAACTAGACTCCACCCGCCTCCTTTCACACACACACAGCAGATAGGACAGGACAGGACAGGCTGACTCACACCAGGAGCAGCCACACCTGGTTTACTGGTTCCAGGGTTTATCGCCTTATTACTGAAATAGCTGCACATTACTCACAGTGTTTAGGTAAATGTTATGCTTTCATCCTGTAACTCAGATGCATTCAGAGGTATTAACACCTGTGCTCAGGTAGCTGTTATTTTGGGGAGGCGGTTCAGCAGGATTGACTGCATATCCTTGGTATTGTTTCTGGGAGTTAGTACGACCTGAGGAGGAGTGTACATGACATAATTAGACAGGAATACACAAAGTGGAGGGTTTAGAGGCAGCTGATTGTGGTGTTTTCGTGGTACATCTTTGACATGTGCTGTGGAGCAGCATTTAGGTCATCATGTGGAGAGGTTAAAATGAACAGAACGTGTAATTTTCTGCGTTTATGGGGGCTGTAATTCACGATATTCTGCTCAAATTTAGATTTATTGCTTCACTTTATATCTCAATTTTTTTTTTCATTTTGGCCCTAAGAGTTTGGCTGCCTATGTAGGCCAGTGAGACACAAACACACAGAAAGAGTTAAAGGACGCGCACTGGGGATCTCCACCCACGCCGCGTCACCGTCGACCTTTCGCAGGTGTCACATTTAGTTTGTTTCGTTCTCGGTGGAAACAAGGTGATTCCCACAGACACACTCAAGAGTCCTGCAGTGCCTCATTTCCCGGATCCGGCGTTTTCCGAGCTTCCGTGGAAAGTTTCGAAAGTTTTTTTTCTGTGGGAGGGAGAGAAGGGGATAGAAGGAGGGGGAGCTCTGTGCGCCACGGCGGCTCCGCTCGGCTCCGATCAGTCCGGCTCTGCGCTCCGGGATGTCGGCCGTCAAGGCTCTGCAGCAGTGGTGCCGGGTCCAGTGTGAAGGATACCGGGATGTGTCCATCACCAACATGACCACGTCCTTCAGGGACGGCCTGGCTTTCTGCGCCCTCATCCACAAGCACAGATCCGATCTCATGTAAGTAGCGATGAAACTGGAAGACTACATGGGCAACAAAAGACTAACAACAGGCTCGTTTTATGAAGTTACACAAGTCAGTCAGTGCTGTGTGAAGCCTGGCGTTTAACCAATGACAGATCACTGCGTTTAGCCCGCTTTCAGCTTTATTGTAGGCTTCAGCAGTTTTATTTATGACAGAGAACAAGCCTGAGCTCCATGGGTCTGAAGGAAAAACAGGAGAAGGAGCTCAGCTGTGGAGTTTAGGGACTGAAGGGGCCAACATGCAGCCACCCTGCCCCCCAAAGTGGTCTGCAGAGAGGACCTCTTACCATTCTGGGATGTTTAACTTTGTATGCAATACATGTAGGCTGGATTTGACTCTTCTGGGCTGCAGGTCATGATCTAAATCAAACAATTACATAATAAAACACTTTTAATTTGACCATATTTGAAACTGAAAGCAAAAACCATCCATGGCAAAGATCAACAGGTGTGTAGCCTATGGAAGCAAATTTCTAGAATTGAACCTTACAACAGCAAAATTAAAACTTTGGAATATTTTACTTTGAAAAGCATCTATCTAAAGTGAAACAGTGAGTTTCAGTTTGACAGTCTTGGAGATGGTGGACGGATGGCCCAGAGGAGTTCTCCCGAGGAGTTCTTTTCTTGACATTTCCTTGATGAGCCGGCAACATCTCTGCAGGGTTCATCAGCCCCAAAAGTGCCGTCCCAACCTGTCACAAGGCCTTTTTATCCAGAGCCGTGCCTGCTGCCTGTGAAGCTGCCTCTATAGGCTTTTGCAAGTTCCTTCCTCTGATCTCCAAACCTCGAAGCAGTCTGTTGGTAGAAGTCGCCATAAATCCTCCGCATCCCACCTCCACAGAGTCGACTCCAGCTGCAGAACAGTGCTTCAGCAGCCAACTCTGCATAGTTTCATGTGCTCAGTCACTAACTCTTTGCTGGGTAGGGTGAGCTCAATGAGATCTACGTTGTCTTAGTCTCTGGGGAAAAGTGTTGCCAGCCATCATCCTGCAGTCTGTGATCAGGTGCAGCGGGCCCCATTCTGGTGACTCTGGTGATGAGGAGACGTCCATGCACGTGGGAGCTGGGAATTAGTGGCACGCTCAAATGTTAAGTCGAGGTTCTTTAGGACATTTGTAGCTTCCTTGGTGAGGCTGAGCTTTTATCCATGTGTTTGAAGAAGGCTGACAGGTGTAGCAAAGGAGACCTTGGTTCCTCTCTATACTACTGATGAAGACCGACTGGTGTGGGACGGAGTAAAAACTAAGGATTGCTTAGACCAGATCTGAATGTTTAAGTTGCTTCAACACCTAAATTCAAGCTTCAAGCGTAAACATCAAAGATACCAAAGCTGAGCCATGGAGCCGGAACATAGTTGATCATTGTTTGCTTCCTTAGTTGCTGCTCATGTTGCATATTTATTGAAATAAATTAGTTTCCAACTATGTAAAATAAAAATTTAACAGCTTTAAAAGCAAAAAGTTAAGATGTCATAGACTTAGGTTAGGGAATGTGTAGTCGTTTGCAAAGTTGTTCAACAAACCTGCTATTTTGAGGATCTCATCCAGTTTAGGGTTGCAGCTAACAAATACTTTAGTTAATAATCATCTCATTTTGGATTATATAATTGATGGATAAAAAAAAAGTTTCTAAAGCTCAAGGTGACGTCTTCATACGTTGGTTTCGTCTGACAAACAATCCAAAACTCAGATATTCAGTCTATATTAATAAAACTAGCTATAATTCTTGCAGCATGTTGTCATGTTTAAAAGCAGGAACCGGTGTTTGTTTGCTGATATACTGACTCAGCTCCGTACAGTTTGTCTACATGTGTCACATCCTTCTGACGCTGCAGCCAGAAAAAGATATCAGCCGTTTATCTCTTATCGCTGAGTTTCTTCTGGAAAGAAAAGGGGAAAAGATCAACTCTTTGTTTTTTTCCAGGATGTTTTTTTTTTGATAACTACTAAGACATTTCCATCAGGGAACAATGGGTAACACTTTGTCTTGAACACCAAAAAGTCTGAGTAAGATCTGTCCATGTAAGGCCTTGGTTTCACTTTTCAGATGCTCCAAAGCCGTTACTCATCATCTTTAACTGAGCTTTGGACAGCTTCACACAGAGACGCCTGGTGTTGTTCCAGAGAGGTCATTAGACAGACACTGCTTTCCCTTCCAGAAGAGACACAGCTGCTCCGACTCTGTGCGTTCCAGTTTTTACCCTCAGCCAGACCAGCATGTGCGGCGGCACATTTCATGTTTACATGGGCTGAAGCACTAAACACTGGTTAAAAGGCTTTGCTCCAGTCTGCTCAATATAGACACTGTGATGAATGCAGGCTGAGCTTTGTGTTAGTCTCAGTTTTAGCTGATCGGTCACACTGTCACCGTCGTGATGAATGCTGCAGTGAGGACGTTATGCATGACGAAACTACTCATGTTCAGTCTGTACTGCCTGTAAACAGATGAAAGCAGAAGGAAGTTGGATCACATGTGTTTTGTTAATCATGTTTTTCCTGCTCTGTTGCAGCAATTTTGATTCTCTGAAGAAGGAAAATGTCTACGAGAACAACAAGCTGGTGAGATGTGTTTACGTTGTGCATTTTGACCTCCGAATGTTTTTAATTTGTTTTGTTTGACAAACTCTGATTTCCTGAACACACACAGTAGCTCTCTTAATGCTGATCCTCCATCCTTCTTTTGGCTCCACAGATGGCAGTGTTTGGTTTGCAATATTGCAACAGATATTTGATTGATCGCCATGAAATTTTGAACAGATATCCGTGTTTCAGAGATGATGAATCCTACAATGTTAAAGGTCCAGTGTTTAGGATTTAAGACGTTCTATCTATTGGTGTATTATCACATGAATTGCTGTGTTTTCGTGAGCTTAGAACAAGTCCTGCATTTATACAGAGGAAACAGATCCCCTTCCACCAAGTCCATCATGTTGCACTGCTCTGTTTCTACAGTAGCTCAGAATGAAGAAACAAAACTGTGGTTTGACTCGGGGCCTTTTACATTTGTCTCATTTCCAACATCCTCCAAAGTTTCTTCTACATTCTAGGAAGAGGAGGATGAGGTGAGAAGTACTCAGTCGGGTTCAATCTGCAACCTCACCATGAGATGCATCTGAATCCGACACATCTTTACATCACCAGCACATTTAGATTTCATTCATAAGAACAAACTGGAACAACTTTAGCTGATTCCTTCTTTATCCAACACTTTGATTTTGACCAAACACCTGGAAATCCAATGACATTTCCTTCAGTTTCAGCTGTACTTTGTGTTTATCGCTTACTTGCTAGCATGCTAACAGGCCTACGTACGGCCTCACATGGCAGTAGATTAATCATGCTTGCGTAAGTGATTTATCTCACCTACATCTGAACTGAAAATAACCTTAATGTTTGTAGCTGATTAATCATAGTTGATAAGAAAATAAATCACTCGGCCACTGACTAATAATTTTCGATACCTTTGCCGATACAATCCCCAGTTTCAGTGTTGATATCGAAGCACAGTTGCCACAGTTAAACACGATTTAGCCTCTTTATCATCAACATACTTCACACTGCTCAGTGCATTAGTGCCAAACTATCCTAACTAGATACGCCCAGCTGAAGATAATGTAGTCTAATGCAGCTCTACAACAATTCTGACCTTCATGAATTAAAATCAGCAGTTTTAGAGGTGCTCATTCAACTGTGTGGTCGTTGTGGAGGCTGCAGTTTGTGGTGCTGTTGAACTGTACTGCATTACTCAGTGCATTCATGTGGTGTTGGAATAATTTTGAAAAAAAAATTAGATTCAGACTGGGAAAATTAATGTGAGAGCCCGCTTAATGCAAAACAACAACTCAGAAAGTTGGTGAAAAAATTTAGTTTCATGATTGCCAGATCGTAGACATCCTACGCAGAAACTAGCAGGCAAAAGTAAATGTTGGGTTGATGGTAAAAAAATCTTGATCAGTGGTGTAAATTTCCATATTGCATATAATTTTTTGCTAACCTTTCATTTGTAATACGGTATTCAGTTGTAACTGTTGCTGTCCACAGGATTAGTTAGAAAGGTAGTAGCCCTTTGATAGAAGTCAGGTACAGCAATGATGTAGTGAAGTTGGCTATTTACATGCTGTTTAAACATTTTGAGCTATAAAATCTTTTTTGTAGTGTCCGCGTTGTTTCCACATTGCATTCCCATCAAGGTTGGAAGAACAACTTCCCAACTTAGGGGAAAATGGGGCCATCTGAAGAGAAAGTATGCAAACCCTAAGTGGTGTTCCTGTTATTTTGTCTACCCCTTTTATATGAATGAGGGTAGTCTAGGTAATAGAAATTAAAGGGATTTAGTTCAATTAAAAACATTCTCAGTCTTGACCTTGGACTTAATAGATTCATCTGAAATCCACTGACTAGCACCCACATCTAAACACAGATGCTGATGAAACCTATGAGGTGCTCCAGAAAAGCTAATTAATGGAGTTTGTCTTAAAGTTGTTCTGGTAAATGGAAACACTTTTGGTTTTCTAGTGGTGGGCAGATAAAACAAGCAAACTGAAGTTGTCAACTTCTGAGTGAATTTAAAAGAGTAAATAAGGAATAAGTTGATTAAAAAAATGATCATCAGCGTTGACATAACGTGAAACAGCGTAACGAGGTGTTTTCCAAATCAAAAAGCATTTAGGTTCAGTATTAGCTGGGAGGAGAACGTATGACCAAACAGACTGTTTCAATATGGGTGCTTTGATTTTGGCTGCTTTCTTGCATTATTTACTTTCATTTTCTCCCTAAAACCTCATTACTAGACTCTGAACTGTGGGACTGACGAATATCTCAAATGTCTGCTATTTAAAGTTAAACAGAATAAAAGCTAAAATTGTCAATAATTGTGTGACATTACGTGAAATTTCACATGAAAGAAAGTTACAACATCTTAGTTGTTCAAATAGCCGAACACCATATGTGACTGAAGTGCCACAGGGCACAGCAAGTAAACAGTGTTTTTATGGCTTCCTTCATCATCTGGTAACTGATTAAGATTTGTTCCTGGTGCTCTTTGGCCTGCCTCTGCTTGTTGTTATTTTTTCTTCCTTGGAAGTGGTGAATGTGAGTGTAGTTTGGAAATTCCTGACTTACGACTCACTATTAATGTCGGTACATGCGGTGTAGATGTAACAAGTGCTCAAAGAGATTTGAATGTAAGATATAAAATATGAAGACAAACAGCTAAACTTTCTTTTATAAAGGAAAAACAATGCTTATATTCATGTATTCCAAAACAACTATATAAGAAAAAGTATGTATGTACGACAATTACATCACATTTATCTGCACTGTTGCTCAGGATGTCAAAACAGTGGCCAGAAGTGAAAGAAAAACTACGTCAATGTCCAAAGACGATCCAGTGTAAATACAGCTGGTATTATTCTTTAACCTGGAATGTTTCTGGTATGATGTAGAACAAGTCTTTCACGGTGGTCTCACAAAGTCAGACATTCTGCTCTCATTTGATTTGTTGGAGCGTTGGGCTTTTCTAAATAAAACAGAATTTTTAAAAAATGTTATTCTTTGTTGGATAAATTTGATTTTATTTGCAGGCGTTCAGTGTTGCAGAGGAGCAACTGGGAATTCCAGCGCTGTTGGATGCAGAGGACATGGTGGCTCTTAAGGTTCCAGACCGCCTCAGCATCCTGACGTATGTCTCGCAGTACTACAACTACTTCCATGGACGCTCCCCGAGTGAGTACCAGCATCTGTCTGTTTCTGCTTTTGTCCGTATGTCCTTGTCTCATCTGCATATCTGTGTGTCTGCACACAGTTGGAGGTATGGGAGGTATAAAGCGTCCAGCCGACGCTCCCACCGATGAGCCGTCTGGGAAGAAGAACCAGGCGGTGACGGCTAAGGTGTTCCCCTCTTCTAAGCCCGCCAGAGAGAACAGCCCTCCCCCCTCCTCCAACATCACAAGGCCCGCTCCTTCCCCAAAACAAACCCGAAGTACAACAAAGGTAAACGTCACCACCTGAATACTTCACGACACAGACAGCAATTCTAAAAATACAGTCTAAAAAAGTCTCGATTTTGTAATGTATTACTGACCAAGACTGTGGAAGTTTGTCAAGCCAAATACGTCAGAGATGACCTAAACAAACGGATGTGTCACTTTGTCTGTGTCAATAAATGAACAAATTGCTATTGCAAAATAAACAAAAGCACATGTTACAATGAATGAAGTTCCCCCCTCATCCCCTCTCTTCTCTTCTAGGATGTTCTGGTGGATAAATCCCACCAGGCCGGCACGCTGAGTAACAAATGTGTGTTCTGTAACAAGCATGTTCACCTGGTGCAGCGACATCTAGTGGACGGGAAGCTCTATCACAGGAGCTGTGCAAAGTAAGAACATCTTAGTGTGTTTAAGTTTAATCACAGCGACTCATCATATTCTGTGAAGCTTAGAGTCTGATATCACAGTACTGGTAGAGTTGACTTTGTAAATCCAGAAAGGTAACTGCAGTATTAACATATCATTAATGGATTATGATAATAGGATTACAGTATTCATTTGATTTATTTCATTTTAAATACTGAATTGATAATTGATTTTTAAAGGAGGTTTATATAATTTCATATGGACCCTTATATCCTTTATATCCAAGACATGGATTACACGACCAAAGCATGTTCTGGTTGCAGCTTTATTGCTCATTCGAGTTAAACTAGTGTAAAAAAACAAACAAGCAAAAAAAGCAGCATGATATATGATATAAAGGAAGAATAATCCAATAACATCACATGAATGTCACTAGAATTGAAAAGAGAAAAGAACCAGACGATGCCGTTACCACGAAGCGAGGCTACTTAGCTTTTAGCAGCACTAGTTAATCTGGTGTTTTTCAGATGATTTAATGCTGACATTATTTTTGGTGTAACAGACTCACTTTCTAAGATTGTGGACCATCATTTTTTAGTTACAAGAAACTGAAAAGTTGGTAAATTAGCTTTAGCTAAAGCTGTCCTACCAGCTATCAGTCTGTAGTCGGATATCAGTTGGTTGTTGTTTTTTTTAGGTGGAACCATAAACTTCATTTGGTAAACTAAACTGTTAAACATGTTATTTTTATGTCTTAACTACATTTTTAAACAACATCTTATTGCAGTGTTTTGGCTTTGCAGGACAGCGTAGCGACAAAGGAGGCGTATTCAAGCTTAAACAGCACCAACAGCAGCTCTGACAGGCCAATCTCTGAGCTCTGGACAGGAGTTCCTTCATTGCACCCTTTAATGTGTGTTGTCTTTTCTGTCTTTCAGGTCACTGTCACCTGCAAATGCACCTCTTTGGAGTTTACCCACAAACACCCCTGTTTCCAAATTCACTCCTCCACCAGACTCCAGTAAAACCAGTACACCTGCTCCAGCTCATACACCCTCCAGACTGGGACCGTCATGGCTGACAGACAAGCCCAGCTCTCCTCCCAGCGTCTCCAGCACTTTTTCTACTTCGTCTCCTTCCCGATCTGCATCAGGTCTCTCTCCCGCTGCTAAAGAAAGTCCGACAGCCGTGGTGTCCAAACCCGCAGCTTCTCATGACGTCACTACGACCACCTCCATCAGCAGCAGGCCCACTCCTACCCCTCGAACCTCCACCACTGCCGCCAAGACACACCAGTCCAAGCTCAAGTTCCTCCAGTCAGACAACACCACTAACAAGGAAGAGAAAAAGACCTCAAGCGTCAACATGGACATAAATAAAGGTCAGAGTGCGGGTGCTAAGACACAGGATGCCAAAGCAGGAAAGGCTGTTACTGTGGTTGTAAATGTTGGTGCCACTGGGAAAAAAGAGGTAAATGTGAGCTCGGATAAAGGCGGGGATAAAGCTAAAGCAAGTAATGTTGGTGGGAAGCTGAGTTCAAAACAAGAAGACAGTGAGAGCAACAAGGAAAAAGCATCAGCAGCGGCCTTCATCTCCAAGAAACTGGCTGAGGAGAACAACAATAACAACAGTAAGCCATCGTGGTCGACTGTAGCTCTGAAGAAAGTTGAAAAGTAAGTAGCCTTACCTCAGACACACATGATTACACTTGACTTCCTGCTTCGGCCTGACCTCTGCTGGTAAAGGATGGCATTAAACATGAGATCCTTGCTTCTACTCAGGCCTCAGGCTCCAGTGGAGACGCCTAAGAGGGAGACGGAGGGTGTCAGAGGGAGGGTGAGGCTGAAAGCAGATCGGTCAATCCTCGATGACTTGGGTTCTCTAGACCCGCCGAAACCTGCTCCCAGTCCGGCCAGCAAGGGTGGACTCAGAACCAGGACTCCAGATAGAGGAGAATCAAAGCCTTCCAGTACATCACCCAACACCTCAGGTTAAACTCACACTTCTGTGCATAACGTGGTTGAGCTGGTAGCCATGTTGGTATGCAGGGGTTCACTCAGGAATCGCTTTTTGTGAATAATGTAGTGAGTAGATGGCGACCTAAACAATAATCACACTCAGTACATACTGGATGTGGTGTTTGATGTGCGAAACAACACAAAGTCCGTCCGTCTTTTATCACCTAAAAAACTCAGGGAAACCCAGATATGTTTGTGACTGATGTGTTGTTACGTATGAGAAAGTGCTGGAGGTGCTGCTTTTTTGGAGGAGGTTATTGTCACAACACATACATTTACTGTATTTATACTATATTGTAAGATGGCGGATGGCGGCAGAAACCTAAAAAAAAAAAAAAACAGAACTAATGAGGTGCTGGAGCAATGACCAAAACTCTAATATGTGGAAAGCAAATTTTTCCATCGACTTAAATCTAAAATAAAATTCTACATGTTGTGATTTCACTTTGCCACTAAACAAACTGAATGACTGCTCAACCCTACTTTGTAATTCTCAAAGTGAAGCCTGCAGCTCACTTTTAAAACACAAGTCCTTGATCGCTTCCTTAGTCTATTTAAAATCAGGAAACTTGAGAAAATTAAATGTTTAGTGGGAAAAATATATGCAAACTGGTCGCACTTGATCATGGCACCCATTTATTCAGGTGAAAGCTGCTCTGTGCAGAGGCACCGATTATTTGTTTCTGTAGAATTCTGTGCGTGTTCTATTGATTTTTTGCTGAACTAACAACATTGTTTAAAATCACAGAGCATCCGCTTGGCAAAAAATTGTGAACAAAACAACATGAACTGATTTTACAAACGATCAGGAATGTGGAAGTTTATCAAACCAAAAGCAATCTAAATATAATTTATTGCCGTTCTGGGAAATTTACAAACACGTGGAATTTAGGTTTTTCCCAAAGCAAAGGGGAAAAGCAGGGATTGACTTGACCCAGTAACTGAGTGGTTAGGATACATACCACATGGGTACAGATGCCTGGCAGTGAGCTCCTAGATCAATTCCCGGATGGCCAAACCTTTGCTGCATGTCATTTTCCCTACTCTCTTTTCCCACATTTTACATCTCCCAAATAAAAACAAAAATACTACTTAAAAATGAAAAACTATCAAAGTTGTATCCAGCTGTTCTGATCTATCCATGATTGAAGGGCTTCACTGATGTCTTGCTGACACATCCATGTTAGTCCACCTAATGTAATACTTTTATCTCCCGGGTGCTTCATTAATCTGGTCATTGTAGGAATCTTTCAGCAGCTCTGTCTTTGAGCAGCATTTTTATTTATTTATCTCAGTTTTATTTAGTTTTGTGCCTTGTCTCTGTATGCTTTGTCTTTTGTTTTATTGTGAAACTCTTTGCGACATCCCATCTAATAGGTACGAGGAGGCTAAAGATACGACTGATCTTTATGTTGTTCTTCCCCATCATGTGTTTGACCTGCTTGTTGGTAGAAAGTAGCATCTCTGTATAAAACAGATAGGAACGAACACTGAATAGTAGGTGACACTGAAGGAGGAAGAACTGATTTAGTTTTTTTCTCCACAGCATCAGAAAATGAGTCTCCTGCAGACTGGAGGTCGATGCTCAAGCCTGTCTCCAAAGCATCCAAGTAAGACTTGTTTTGTTGACTTCATTTGTTCTGTTTTGTCACCATTTTATGTATCTGGGTAATTCCTCCACCTTTCTGCCTTCGAACCAGAAGGCAGAAAGGTGATTTGATAACGGCAGGGAGTATCTATACGTGGGTGGGCTTTCAACATATCGACATCATGAAGCATTAACTGTACGGGCTCTTTTTTTTTTTTTCTCCCTCCTGATGTCCTGTCCATCCATCCATCCTTTGATCCAGTCTTTCATCCATCTCCAAACATTCCTCCCACAGGAAGCCTGTACCTGCTGCTCCTCCAAATGGCTCAGCCATCATTTGTAGTCGGAGCTTTCAGTCTCTGCTCTTCCGCCACATGCATGCGATCCCCAAGTGGTGTCAGGACTGAGTAGAGTCCTCCGTGGTGCAACATATGCTCAGAGCCCAGAGTTCCTCTCCCCACATGACCTTTACTCTCGCTCTCATGAATCAAAACTAAGGAGTGCAGCAGGACGGAGAAGGGACTACCTGTACGAGCTGATAAACTGCCTCAAATTAAATCCTCTCTCTTTCTCTTTACCTGCTCATCCTTCATCCTTCCACAGACCTGCTGGTCCTTCACAGTCGTCCACTAAACCATGTCCTAATGGAGCTGGAAAGACTTCAGAGCTCTCTGTTGGGCCTTCATCGTCCTCCTCTCATCTTCCCACCCCAAGCATTTGTGTCACTCCAGCAGCATCAAAGGGTAAGAACGTGGACACCTGTGCTGTCATTTGGCTCTATTTAAATATAAATTGGACAAGCTCGTACACCGCCATCTCTTCAAAGTGCTGTTGTTCTACATGGACATGGATCTTCCAAAGAGTTTTCTGTGAATCCAACCCCTCTGGGTTTCATCCTTCTTTTTTGTTTTCAATGTTTTATCTCTTTGTTTTTCAGGAGTTCAAAATGGTCAGAAAGAACAACCTGCAAACGGTATCAAGTCAGAGCTGAAGCCTTCCAAGGTATTAAACCACAGACCGAAAATATGTTTGGTTTACCTTTTGTTTTAGTTTATTTTATTATCAAATGTATTTTTTGTTTAATAGAAACAAACACTTAGAAGATGACACCTTGCTCCAGTGCATGTCAATCATCCATGTACTGTATTGGTTACTGCTGCAGCTTCACTTTAAATCAGTTTGGCCGACAAACTATCCCAAAGTTACTTTGCTCATTCTAATTAGATGAAATTTAAGTGTGTGCTGAGACGAAAGAAAATAACAGTAAAGTTAGGAAAACTTTGATTTTATTTTATGTACTGATTGCTGGCAACAGACTAAACAAAAAGTAGTTCTTATTTTTGCTTTACACTCAGTTGAATGAATTTATTTTGCAATTTTTTTTGGTTGATATCTTCTATTCAGTTTGGTCTGCCCGTGTTTGTGTGTGTGTCATATCTTTAGACGAAGCCAGACTACATTCCCAAAGAGGACATCATAAAGGAGCTTAAGGACATTGAAGATAACTTGAACGAGCTGGAGAAGAGAGGAGTCGAGCTGGAGGTGAAGCTGCGCCGCAGCGAGGAAGGTGAGACAAACACATGTAATGTATGAGCCTCCTCTTCAGTTGGTGTGAAATACAAGGACGACTTCAAGGAAGGGGTGTATGTCGGATTAACTGTTTGTGTGTTTGTGTGTCAGAGGGTGACGATGACTCTCTCATGGATGAGCTCATGGTTGAGTGGTTCAACTTGATCAGGAACAAGCAGGTGGCCATACGCCGGGAGTCTGAACTGGTCTACGTGTGAGTACACACATGAACACACTTAGAAAAGGGGCATGCCACTATTTAGCGATTAGTGAAACAGACTTGTGGCCAGAAGGTTGACAGTTTGAATTCCCAGTGTCCTCCCTCCTCCGTCCCCCAGCAGGGCGTCCTGGAACAGGGCAGCTCACCCCCCACTGACTGTAGGGACCAAACAGAAGTGTGAAGCAGGATGCTGCTTAATAGAACACATACACCGATCAGTCACAACATTTAAACCACCTGCCTAATATTCTGTCAGTCCACCTCTTGGTGCCAAAAGAGCTCTGACCCGTCGAGGCCTGGACTCCACAAGTCCTCTAAAGATGTCCGGTGGTATTGACACCAAGACCTTAGCCACAGGTTTCTTAAGTCCTGGATGTTGTGAGGTAGGGCCTCCATGTATTGGATGTGTTTTCACCACAGGTGATTGGATTAAGATCTGTGGAGTTTGGGATTGAGTCAAAGAGTTGACTTGATCTCCCATGTCCACATTCACGGATTCACAAAATGAAGCACATTTGCATCAAGTCTGTGAGGGCTTAGGGTTGTCAAACTTTCAAATCATCAAACGCATGAGAACTCTAGACTGACGTTTTGAGCACTTTGTCTACACTTTCCAGAAGTCTGCATTTCGGCAGACTTTACCAGGAGGAATTTATCCACAGTTCATGGCATTGTGATGTTAAACACAAAGTTACCAGGTGAAGCCCTGAAACGTGTGAGAAAAAGGGTGAACAAACAAGCATGGAATTAGCAACCAATCCCAATGTTACAAGAAAACAATAACTTATGTATCTATAAGCACATACTGTATCTCACTGCTGATTTACAGCCAAAACTCTGTGCAGTTGTTTGTCCTATGATGGTATGAAGATGAATTCCAAATATGCTTTGAATAAAGTAAGAAATGGAAAGTAAAAAGTACCAAACCATGTGCTGACGTCATCAAGGTTACATGATATGTCACAAAGCGCTGTCCCATTCTATCTCATTTCAAATCCTTGCAGCCTCTCACACTTAATCACTAACCAGGTGAAGTCCGGTGAGTCTGTGAAGAGGTTTAAGTTTGGGACTTGGTCTTTTGTCATGTTCCTCAAACTATTTTTGAAGACTTTTTGCAGTGAGGCAGAGAGCTGAGGGATTACCCTTATCATGAAAGGGTATATGTCTGCAACAATGTTTAGGTAGATGCCTACGTAAATAGTGAATGTTCTGCACTTACATGGCTCCTTTGTATCTTAGTGGTACTCAAAGCGCTTTACAGTGTGTTTCTCATTTGTCCACTCACACACATATTCATACACCAATGGTGACAGAGTTGCTATGTTTGGTGCTACCTGCCATAGGGAGCAACTTCAGGTTCAAGGACACAGCCACAGCTGCCCTAGGCACCTACACTCAGGTGTCAAAGTAGCATCCACATGAATGCAGCACCCAAGGTTTCCCAGCAGAACGTTACCCAGAGCATCACACTGCCTCTGCCAGCTTGCATTCTTCCCATACGGCATCCTGCTGCCATCTTATTCCCAGGTAAATGTCCGTCACGCCACCAGCCATCCATATGATGTAAAAGAAAGCATTATTTGTCAGACCAGGCTTCCTCCTTCCTCCATTCCTTCACGGTCCAGTTCTGATGCTCACGTGATGATTTTAGGTGCTTCTAGCAGAGGTCAGCATGGACACTCTGAGCAGTCTGCAGCTCCACAGCTCCATACACGGCAAGCTGTGATGCACCGTATGTTCTGAGTCCTCTCTATCGTGGCCAGCGTTTAGGTTTTCAGTCATTTGTGCTACACTAGCTAATTTATGGGATCGGACCACACAGGCCAGCCTTCCCTCCCTGTGCATAACAGTGAGCTCTGGACACCCGCGATCCTGTTGCCAGTTCACTGGTTGTCCTCCCTTGGACCACTTTCGGAAGGTACTAATCGCTGCATACTGGGAACACCCCACAACACCTGCCATTTTGGAGATGCCCTGGCTCGGTTGTATAACCATCATAATTTTGCCCTTCGCTCAGGTCCTCATGCTGCCCATTTGTCCTGTTCCCAACACGTCCACTTCAAGAACTGACTGTTTTCGGTTTTAATGTTACGACTGATAGATGTACACTGCATCTATTCCTTTGATAACTAAATGCTAAAGACGCTCCGCTATCAGGCATTTTTTTTGGATGGCTTATGGTGTCTTGAGTTTGAAACTGATTTAATCGATGTTTTAATTTTGAAAATAGGATAGTGACAAACCTACAGAGAGTTATAACTCACCTCACACCAGTGTTTTGGCGTCTTTTACCTCATTGTTTTGGTTTTATAGCGTACAACTGTTTTGAAATGTTTTCCAGTCTCATAAAATAGTTCTCTGCTGCACACAGCTAAGAGACAAATTTAGCAAAGACCCTGTGAACATGGTGGAGTATTTAACAGTCAAGGAGTCAGACAACATACTCAGGAGTTGGTAGAGATCTAAAAAGACGTAGCGGGAGAGTAAAGAAACACAACTTCAAATGAACTTATAATGCCATATTAACTTTATAAGGTGACATCCAGCTTGTCAGTGACAGTCTTGTCTTTAAAGTTTGTTTCTTCTGCCCCAGAGTCCCCAAAAACGTATTAGTTCAGGTGAAAAAGTTTGATGATGCTAATGCTGTTACAACCTATAGGAGCAAACGACATCAGATTTTGTAAAATTACACATAGCAGCCGTCATGTCAATGAAATTTGACTGTATTTGCACCTTCTGATTAATATGAGCAACAGTGTGGAATATCACAAGTGTGTTTTTCTGCAGTAACACATATTTTCTGTTTTCCATTATGTGCAGTGGAAGAACTCAGGACCTGGAGGAACAGCAGCCCAGTGTTGAGCAGGAGCTCAGGAGACTGATGGAGAAACCAGGTGAGGACTTCAGATGAACAAACTCAACACAACAGAGACGGAGGTCCTGGTCTGAGACTAAAATCTGTTTTTTGTGTACAGAACATCTGAAAACAGCCTGGGACAAAAAGAAAGAAAAGCAGCTGATGGACAAACTGGTGGAGATTGTCAACGACAGAAACGCTATTATAGACGGCCTGGACGAGGACAGACTCAGGTGAGTGTTTGGACAGGCAACATGAGGGAGCGTGTAGTTTAGAAGGTTATGGTTTTAGGATGATTAGATCCATCCTGGGTACAACATGGAGTTTTTTTGACGCACAGTCAGTTTTCAGACATAAACTGTGGTTACATAGAACCTGATATTCTGCTAATAATCTGAAAAACAGCTCCATCAGAACACAGATGCCTCATGTAACCACTTCTGTTGGAACAGACTTGCCCGACCAGCCAGATTGAGAGCGGTGGAAACAGCTTTAATAATCTGCTCAGTGTTAAAACATTAACACCAAAGGTCCACCTGCACTCCTCCACTGTTTGAAGAATGCAGGAGGATTATGTTCTGCTGAGATTATTGTTTAATCAGAAAGAGCAGCAGAAATGCATAAGTTAATACGTGTTCTCCGTAAAGTTGAAACAAAACCTTCTTCCCAGCAGATTAGTCAATTCATTGCAAACAGAACCACTTAACACACGTCAAAAATGTCATGTTCTGCTTCGGGGCATGTAAATACACGTCTTATTGGACAGTTTTATTTAGCATCCATGTGGACAGTCAAGTTTAATCTCCAGTCAGAATGATTTCAATCATGTTAAGGAAGTATTATCTATCTTTCTGCAGACAGGGATTCTAAACCAAGACGTATTTAAAAGCAAAGCAATAAAGTCGGTCCCATGATTCTTTGGAACAAGTGGTCGTGTTTCACTCAAAGTAAAAATTCCCAAAACAAGAAGTGAAGAATGCTGCAGTGCAGGTTCTACTGAGCGCTGACAGGAAAACCGCCTCGGGTCTGATGACTGTGGGTTGCAGACTTCATATAGTCATCGACTGCAAAAGATTTAGGTCCACATATGATGTTAACAAAGTCTATTTTAATTTGCCAAATACAAATGTTTCGAAGAAGGTTATAGTTCTTGCACTCTTAACTGACCTCACAGTGATGCTGAAACTAACATTTGATGATCAATACAGTTAATTATTACTAAAATTCTTTATGTTGTGTATTAAGCAAAAATGTGAAGTATTCCCTTCCCAGTCCCTTTTTTGTCATTGTTTGATACCTTTAAGTCAGACAGCTGGTCAGACAAATCAAATGATTTTAAGCTGTCTCTGTTGAAGATTGTGATGAGCACTTTTCAGTTTATTCTGACATTTTATTGACTAACATCTAATCAGTTCCTACGAGAAACAGGATAATAAAATCTGTAAGGCTTTATCTCACTGTCAGTTGTTTCTTTGGTTGAGTGTGCCACGCTCACTGACTCCTACAGTTCTCACAGAAGGCATAAATATACAACATAGAGTAAATGCTGACAAGTGTACGGACTGGAGTTAATCTGGGTTTGCTTTTTGTGCGTTCTCTTTTTCTCAGGGAGGAAGAGGAGGACGAGCAGCTAAACAAGATGATGATGAATTTCAGTGAGTGTCTCCACCACCTCCACAGGCCACCTGCCCCCCTCTCCGCTCTGTTCATTAGTTATCACAACCTCAGTGTCACTACAACTTAGTTGGCTTATAAATTATCCAATTGAGGATTTCCATCATGGACACCTCTAATTGAAGTAGATAGAATTCTCATTGTGGTTTATGGAAGTGTGTGTGTGTGTGTGTGTGTCTGTGTGTCTGTGTGTGTGCGTGCGATGCATTTTTTAAGGGTGCCACTGGGCGATGTTTTCTGCTAATGGAAAAAGCATCAAACAAAACGCTCCCCCTCTTTTTGTCAGCAGCGTTCCTATTAGACAAATGGATAATGTAGACGGTTAATTTGACCCTCTGATAGCGCCGAGTCAAAGCCGCCTTCATTTGCAATTCATGACCGGGAAAGCAGGGCTGAAATTGAGGAGATTTATTGAACTTCAGTGAAAGGTCATTATGTTACAGCGAATGAATGCCGACCGTGGGCTAAAGACTAGCCATTTCATTTTAATGTATTCATAAAGTTAATGCCAAAGTTTCACAGTTCATTCTCACTTTGAGTACAGTCATGTGTTGGTTTACACACATGTTGTGTCACATGCATTACGGATGCTGCACCATATATCTGCTCTTAACACCATCGCTGCTTTGTTTTGATTGGTTAACAGGCGTCAGGGCATTTCAAACACATGACGGGATTGGGTTGCAGCAGCTATTTATACATTTATTACTGTCTATCTTAAAGTTCTCAGGGAGTCCTAGCTAGTGTTTTAAATCATGATTCGGTAAACTAGTGTCTACCATCAAAACTGAACTTAAAGCATCTATATTATGCACATTTTTCAGGTTTATATGTTTATATTTGGGGCCTGCTAGACTATGCTTCCATGCTTTAATGTGAAAAAACCTGCTTCATTTTTGGTTGTTTTTTTTTTAGGGCCCCCCAAGTCTGCTCTGATTGGTCAGCAGATGTTGGTTATGTGTCATAAACCCACATCTGTATACCTCTAGCGGAACTCAAGTGGGGAAATAACGGCGGATTGCGAAGGAGCTGCTCAGTCTTTAAGAGTTTGGCCGAACTAGCTGCTCGGCAGGAGTCAAACAAATATTTACCCAGTGATGAAGGGTCAACTGATGTGTTTTTTTTCATGGCTGAGTCCAATCCTGATTATTAGTCATCAAGGAGGCTGATAATTTGAAATTGGAACCAGTATAAATATATATTTGCAGCAACACAACACAAAATGTAGTTGAAATGCCTTTGTTCATTGATATTTTACATATATTTCCTTAAAACAGAACTTCTCCTCCATTTGTTCTTGTGATGTTAGCAGGTTTTTACTTGACATGTAACCAGTCAGATAGTGCTGTGGATGCTCAAGACCACAGAGGTGTGACCACACACAGAGAGAGGCAGCCGCATCAGAGTCAGTGTGGCACATTTTGAAATGTATTTAGAGGTAATGGGGAAAACCAGTAGTACTATTTAGAAAAATGCTGAATACTGAATCCAATAGTTTGCCAGATAAACAGTCGACCCCTAAAAGTGACTTAAAGTAGCCTGAAACAAGGAGTTCCAGCACTATTCTGTGGGAGACAAAAACTTCTGTACCTTTGCAGACCTTTTACACGCATCAAAAACGATCGAGCACATTTATGAAATGTGAAAAGCTTAATATGGGCTTTTAGGACATGTCTCAATGAGTAAAGTAATCAAGAGCCGTCAGCTTGTAAACAAAAAGCCGCCGTCATTAGCTCGAAGCACTTCCAATGTTAACATTTTTGTAGAGGAAAATCTAGTTCCTTTCTAAGTTTACAGCTGGTATCACTTTGTTATATTTACCTACATGGAGAAACATGTTTTTATCTCTCTCTGGCAGACATCAAAAAGGACAAACCAAAGAAAAAGTCTCCGATGTCCAAACTCTTCGGCTGGGGAGGCAAGAAGGAAGGATGATGCTCGGCGAAACACACGCCGCCGTTTCTTGTCTTTGATGTTTCTGCTGCTTAACGTCAGTGTGCTCAGCCTGTGATTCATGGGATAACATGGGTGCTGCTTGTACATGTGTGGTCTGTCATCCTCAGCACTTCTTGAAAAATGCCCTTCCCTCTGTCGACTGCGTCACTCAAGATCTGACGTTACTCTTGCCTGCCGGCGTAAAAAACAACCCCACACACACACACACACACACAGGATGTTGAGGGGTTAATGACTCACCAGTCGTGATGTGATTGGGTTCAGTGCTCCAGTTGTTAGTTTTAATCCCCTTCTAGTCTTAATCTGTCGACTTAACGCTCACACACACACACTCTTGCTGTCTCCTTACATCGTCTTACTTGCGCAACTCATTGAAATGTTGGTTGTGTACAGTAAGACTGATGCTAATAGGCGTTAAAGAGCGAGATTCATTACAGAGGTCAGACAGCTGTCTCCTGCTCATGTGTTCGTTCAGACTACAAACCACTTGTGACCGAACTGTCAGCAACATCAGGGTCAGCGTCTGTGTGACCTCCTCCTCGTTGTTGTTGTTGTTGTGCATTTATCTTCCAGCTACTTTCTACTGTACAGAGTAAACGCAGCATTCAGATGTTTTTCTTGGACAATAAGTCGGCGCACTGCCCCTCTTTACTGTATATAATGGCATCTGGTAGACTAGTGGTTCCTATCAAAGGTCATCAGATGGCTGAGCACATTTCTACTCAACAAAAAAATGCTTTTTTTCCCCCCAGAATTGTTTTCGTCTTAAATGAGAAATAAGAGCCATACGAGAAACAAACACTATTTGGGGGAGCTCTCATAACCTGTACATAACTATGCAGTCTGTGATAAAGGCTGCTTGTAGCTTTCTTACTAAAAATCAGTGAGATTTATATATTTCATGAGCTTTCCAGCTACCCTTACAATAATTCCATTGATTTTCGATGCTAACGGCCTGATATTCTGGTCTTTCTTCCTCCTGTGGATTTGTTTTTTTTTTAGCTTTCTATTCAATGGATTTCAAGAGAATGTTTGATTTTTATTTTTTTTTTGTGGCAGACTGGAGGAAAAGAATGAATCTGCTTTGTGTCATGTGACTCTTAAGTCTCAGTGTTTGGTTGACTTGCTGCTTGTGTTGGGAATGCTAATAGTGGTCCACATTGGACCTGGATTTGTACTTGTTTTTTATAATTTCTCAGCTGATTTAACTGAATAGTGTTTGTCATAATTAGATATTATATGTGTTCAAGAGGCACTGAGGCAACTTTTGTGTGCTGTGACCAAACTGCTCACTTTTAACAGAACTCGTAGATAAATTTGACGTGTATAAATGTTCTCATCCCCTCTGTGGTACTTAACAGTCTGACTCTTAAATGGAGAAACTGTCCTGGATTTTAGATAAATAACTGTAGTAAATTTATTGAGTTCTAATAAAAAGATGGCAACAAATATTGAGCATGGTGTTCCCTGTGGTGATGTTTTACCTAACAGAACAGGTAGAGCGGGTTGTCCTCCAGTTGCAAGGTTGCCGGTTTGATCTCCGGCCCCTCCACAGTCGAAGCGTCCTTGGGCAAGACACTGAACCTGAAGTTGCTCCCCAATGGCAGGCAGCACCTTGCATGGCAGCTCTGTCGCCATTGGTGTGTCAATGGGTGTGTTAATGGGTGAATGGGTGAACGATAAAAACGCTATATAAGTGCAGACTATTTACTATTTACCAAACATACTACTGTGTGCTGTAGACCTTACATAGTGGATATGTTGCTAAGATAATGCTGCTCACATGGCTGGTGGTTGCAGCGTTATTTGCATTTTGCCTTCATCAGTGTAGGAATATCATATTGCCTAAATGTTATTTTAATTAATTGCTGTTTTTGGTAGTCTTGCACAGAAGTGTTCATTTAAAGTTGGCTGCAGTGTCTGTGGATGGCCACTAGGAGGCAGCATGTTCCTGTCCATGTCACACATGCTCTCAGCACATGAGGCCTTCTGTCTGAGTAAAGACCAGATTGGAGGTACGTCTCAGAGACCGGGTTACAGATGTTTGTTCTTTCTTTTTCTTCAATTTATTTTCTGAAAGAAAAGTTTTCAGCTTTGGGGTTTTCTTCAGGTTCCACCACAGCAGACAGGCTGAGCGAGACGGTCGCCTCAAACGCCGTCGTCTTTCCTAATTTTCAACTTTAGTTATTGCATAATACACATGCTGTCTTTGCTTTAGCTTCCTATTTTTTGTCAAACCTGAGAGAAGAACAAAACTAAACCAAAAAGGCACTAACAGGACAAATATTCTGCTGCATGTTGTAAAAAAAAAATTTAAAAAAAAGCTAAAACTTCTCTGAAACATTAAAATATGGCACTATTCTTTAGCAGTTTGTCCAATCCATTAGCTACTTTAAAGTGAGATGGAGGAAGGGAATGCCTATTTCCCAACCAGATTTGATAAGCTAGTGCGCAATTTCTGATTCAATACCACTTCATTTTACCAATTATATAAATAACACAATAATTAGTAGCACATTTCATGCAGGGAACAAAACAAAAATGTCATTTTTATTACAAGGATGCATTCAGTTGGTGGAAAAAAAGAGAATGTATGAACAGTGGCATGAATGATCAGTCTGTTCATCCTGACAGAACCAGTGCCAGTAGCATAAAACCAGTTCCTTTGTTTTTAAGTAGAAATAATCCTATTGGCTCCTCTTCAGCTGTGAGTACCCAGAATCATCACAACCTTTCACCCCACGAGTTAAGGCATTGCACATTGGACCTACTGTTAAAGGTTTCTGACCAAAAAATGAGCAGCTGTGTTCAGGTTGTATCATATTACCTGTAAAAGCTACAGGTGAAGGAGTAAACGTGCAGGAAAAGACTGTGTCAGTGCAAACGGCTGCTGTACGTACAGAAACAAAGCTTTCAAACACAAGAACAATTCCTCTGCTACAGTTAAAATATCCATTTACAAGAGCGAAGAGGGAAAGAGAGAAATAATACAATAACAGAAGAAAAGAGCAGAGAAATTGACTTTTAGCTCCTCGTTGTTGTTTTTAATGCGTTTCAGTGTGAAAATACAAAACCGGTGTAATCTGTCTCTCTCTAAAGGCAACATCTGTTCCTGTTGTTATGTGTGAAAATGTTTGTTGATTCCTCCCTCAAACCGTGATAAAATGTTCCATCACTTGCACCGCTGTGTGTCTGAATCAATCACGTCTCCGCTTAACTTTGGAACATGTTTATCTTTTAGGGGGGCTGAAAATGTGCCTTTAAGTCGACTCAATGAGGTACAGTTCTAATGTGTGAGACCGGGGTTTGGGCGCTGACTGTAAATATACCTTTGAGGTGGTTCATTTACATAACACAGTGGGCCTCACATATTATTCACACAGACTTTCAAACAGTCGGGCGAATTTCGGCGAGGCTCCACTCTGCTCTGACATATTGTGATTGAACCAGTCACATCTCGTATCTGTTTAATCCACGTTAAACTCGCGTAAACTCCACATTAGCATACAGTCGGCCTGTTGGTATTGTTGTTTCTCACGCTTTTATCTCCTCTCCTCACTCTTTTAAGGTTATACGCAAACTGTGTTCACAATTTGACACGCTTAGAAGTGTTTAACTTCACTTACTCACCCTTAGAGTCGATGCTGCCTGCCCAACCCAACTCAGGTTGTCTTCTTATCATTCATTACTGTCTTTTTCATGGTATGAAACCTGCAGTACAGCAGTATTGACATCAAAATAAAGTACTGGAAGAGTAAAGGAAAAATCCTATATATTATTGGGTTAAATTTATCGATTAAATAATGTGTGCATCACTTCACGATATATATATATGCAGCCAGAAGTAGCTTTTACTACATGCTGCTGGGTAAGTAATCTGTAATAACATAGCATAGTTTAATAGTTGACTTATATTTAACATAAATAATCTAAATCTGCAAAATAACGAGTGACTGAAGCTTAAAAAATAAATGCGCTGGAATATAAAGTATTTATAAAATATTTGCTGCCAACATATTTCTTTGATTTTTCCAAGTTGAACAGACGTAAAAAAGTAATAAGTTGCATAAATTGGAAATATTCAAGTAAAGTACATAAGAATAAAAATACATAAAATGTAACAAAAGTATAAGTACGTAAAACAAATATACACAAAGTCAAACATAGAAACTACAAATAATTAAAGATACTTGAGTAAAGTAAAACTACATTAAAATAAAAATACAGATAAATAAAAAAAAATGCAGAAAATATAAATATGTAAGTAACGCACAATATACTCAAATAAAAATAGATCAAATAAACCTAAAAAAAAATACATACAATTGAAAAGTATGCAAGCACATAGAATAAAAAGACATACATTAAAAATTGCATATGGTTAAACATACTTAAGTAAAATAGAAGTAAATATAAATTGTACTTCGGTACAGTGACTGGACTTAGTTATATTCAGTCACCAGTTGTTTTATATTAAACACACATTTACACATCCAGCTGACAAGGAGCAACATTATCACCTACTTGTGTTTGTGTTGTCCCGGTGAAACGCTTTTTGCTCAGTTCATTCAGTTCCTTGAGCCAAATATCTTCAGCTGTTAAACACTCTTCTCATATTTTGGTGTGTTGTTGTGTTAAGCTGCTGCGCTGGACCTGCTCAGATTACATCAAGGCTGAATATTGTATGAAACTGAAATGGGCGACTATTACATGACATTTTAGGTGTCTAGTTATGGATCTGTTTGTTTCTTTCAGTTGCTGTGAAATTGTCTGCACTATTTCTTTTTTATTATCACTAGTGTGACTTCCAGAGTGTATTTTGATGGATTTCACGAGGTTCTTATAAACCAGTGAGAGGTCATAAAGCGGACCGCATGAGGAAGTTTACAGTGCTGTAATCTCATTGTGTAGGCTGCTTTATTGAAAAAAAAAAAGAAAGAAAGAAAGAAAAAAAATCCATCTGTGGATATTTAGACGGCACTTGGATGCGATTCTTTATCCTCACACACAGCAGAACAATATGTTGTGCTCGGGCAAAGCAGTGAGAATAAGGTGTAAAAGTGATGACAGATTTAAGAGTGACGACAGGTTTTTTTGCATGAAGGAGGAGAAAGGAGGCTGATGTGCGTGGAACCCATAGCAAAGTGATTCTGGGTGTCGGTGTGAAGCGTACAAACACGAGGCAGGATGAAATAGCTGCGACTGAACTGCTGCCTTCTGATTTGTTTTTTTGTTATCTTTGCGTCTGATCCTCCTCCGCTGCATTCTGACAGAGAGTGCTGTTTCAGTATAAGCGTGTCTTTGTGATGATGGCGCTGGAAAAGCGATCACAGCCCAGGGACCCCCTCAAGAACCTCTGGATGTCGCCCGTGGAAACCCTTTGCATGTGGTCTCCACCAACACAAACACACACGTACAGTAAAAGCGCACACACACACACACACACACCTTGGTGGTGGTGGTGGTGGTGGTGGTGACAGGAGGGAAAATCATTTGAGGATTTTGGTTCAGGTCTCCCTCTTTGTGTTTCTCTAAGTGTGTGTGACAAGCCAGCAGGGCAGTGATCAGTGTGCGCACACATAACCTCCTCCATGGATGGATACGTATGGTTCTGTGAATGAGTAATGTGAAAGACAGAGAGGATATGTGCTCAATGAATCACAAACGCCATCGATCAGGGCAAGTATTTCCACTCATATTTTCAAGCTTTTCGAAAGCTCTAATAATAGTCTGGGAAATTATTTGCTTTCAAATAAGAAAAAAGAACGTCCACCGAAAAAGGTGACGAGTTTTCTTCTTGTTAATTGATTTTTGCCTTTTGACTGAACATTAAAACTACAAATGGTCATTTTTATTTGGAAAGCATTACTGCTAAGTACCACACAACCAGACCTCAGTAATACAAGGATAAACCCACATGGGGTGTCTTTGTAAGATGTTCAGCAGCCACATGCTGCCAGAACACCTCTAGTGTTTCTTGGCTACTGAGGTCTCCATAACTGTACTGGAGGGATGATCACTGTTCTACGAAAAGATATTCACTCATTGGTGTTTGGATGATGGTGGTGGTGGAGAGTGATGTTGATTCAAAACCTCCCATAGGTGTTGGGTTGAGATCAGGTGACTTTGAAGGTCATAAAATAGGATTCACATCATTTTCATACTCATCAAACCATTCAGTGACCACTTGTGTCATTCAAATAGTGGGAGGTGTCATCCTTAAAGAAACCGCTCCTGTCAGGATAAAGTGTTCATCAGAGGATAAAGATGACCACAAGGAGACAAGTGCACCCAAACCACGGTAGCAAAATATATGTAATACACAGCAAAAAACTGACATTGAGAAGCTAACACTAAAACGTACTGTTTGGGCTCAACAAGAAAAACATTCTGCAACAGTTTGCATCAATCTTTTTGAATTATGACAACTTCTAAAGAATAATCTTCAACTAACAAACTATGATGACTTTGTTAAATTAGTTTTTTTTTTTTTAAACCAATCTTAACCACATGAAACTGTACAGAGTTTTTAATTATCAAGCTAATTTCATTAGGTTACCTCAAGTGGAAATGAGTTTTAAATCAATTAACACAGAAGTCTGAATGTAAATTACACACAGTGTTGATACAAGTACCAATTATTATGTCATGACTGACTTAAACTGGACTTAAAGGGTTCATATAAACGACTACATTAACTATGCACTTAATTAATTAAGTGGTGAAAATAGGTTGAATTACTTTTTGGAGTGTGAGTGCAGCACTGTGGGATTCAGAAACGTACACTACTCATAGATGCAGCAGTGTGTCTGACAGGGACAGGTATAAAACAAAGCAGACGGGAGACGTCCTGAATGTAAAGAAAGCTTTGAATGTGAGAAAACATCAGTTATTTAATACATCATTGATAACTGAATCAATTTAGTTTCTTGGAGAAAAAGCTGTGAGGAAACCAAACTAACACCAGCCTCCATTCAAACTCCTGGTTCGGCAAAATAAACCGTCAGTAAATCAGGTACAACAGAAACAGGATGTGAATGCAAACTTGCCATATCGTCAGCTGTTTGGCTAACAGTGGTTTGCATCCTGCAGAAACACAACAACACTGTCGATCGTTGTGTTTGTGTCCATCGGCTGTAAGTCAAACATTTGTTCTCCTTCTTGCTGTTGGGCCTGGAAGGAGCCAAACTGAAATCAGACCCTCAGATTCAGATCCTGAAGTAAGAAATCTTAATTCAAATCACCCTGCTTATATTTATATTCCGTTAATCAATAAAAATCCAGCTTCGAAACAGAGCCTTCCTACTGTATGTCTAGTGGCTCGTTTCCTTTATCTACACCAGGGCTGTTGGAGCTTTAAGGTGTTGGAAAAAAAAAACAGTCTCATACTGGAATTCATTAAATATTTATGCTTTTCATTGCATTTATTGGCCACCATTTCACACAAGCCCCACATGTTTGCGGATTAATGTCACATTCATGTCATGTTGGAGTTACCAAATTCCCTCTTGTGAAAATTGTTCACGTCCGAGTCATAAATGCAACTGAGGAAGTCTCTGAAAACTGTGATATATCTGACTGTAAAGCACAAAAAAATATGAAAAAGTAGGCAAACATGTTATCACACGTCAAGGTAAAGTGGAGGTTTTTTTAAATTTCAACAGCTGGAAGACGCAGTAAAGACTGAGAAGCAGCAACACAAGAAGGCCACAGCTTCGGTTGTCTGAAGATGCTCACAAACCACAAACATGGGACTTTTTCCTCATAATACCTTTCTTCCCATGTGATGTGAATGCAGTCCAATATAGTGGACTTGATGCTGTAGAA
>NW_007579040.1:199715-240470 GCF_000690725.1 Stegastes partitus | reverse complement strand
CCCAAACTCGACATGCCAGATCACAGTCCTGCCCGGAGCAGGTTTGCCCCACACCCCGCCGTGCGCAAAGGCCGACAAGCGTAGGGCGAGGACCTGTCCATCACCGCTTGCGGCTTTAATTTATTATTACTTTTGTCAGATTCAAGTTATTTCTGTGACCATTGTGGGTTTTTCTTTCATTAACCGAGGGGTACCAACAATTTAGTCCATGTGTGTAAATACATTTTGTGTTTCTGTGTCAGGAGAGGCTGACTTTTTTTTAGACTGTGCGTTTAAACCCACCCAGCAGTCATATTCCCAGTATTTAACTGGTGCAGAAGAGAAACAAGATGCATATGGTCGAACAAACCTGCCAGCATGTGGTCTGGAGGGATTCAACTGACTGCTGGAAAGAAAACTTTGATCATCACAGAGAAGCTGTGTTATATGTGATCGCATTTCCTTTTTGCTGTTAAAGAGACAAGCAGCTGCATTAAGAGACGACTGCTCCACAACCACATACAGAGAATCACAAACGTCCAACCACGTGGTGATAAATGCAGGAATAACTTTTTCAAAGTCTTTGAGGGACGGATAAGGCTTTACCTCGGCTAAAAGTCTTAACTGGAACGTCTAGTTTAGAACACTGAGAGGAGCTGCAGCAGGTCACTGCAAGGTTTTTATAATAGAGTGATAATGTGAAGACGAAGGGCTGCGAGTGCTGTCAGGGTCAGGCTTAAGGTAAAATCTACCAATTGAAACAATCTCAATCCTAATTTTATTCATTTTGAGAAGTTATAATCCACATTTCAGTGTCTTTACAGCAGTCCAGTATATTTACTTTTTGTCTGTAGTGGCAGATAGATCTGGATGTCGTCAGCAAAAAAGTGAAAAAAGGAATGTGGTGTTTCTGAAAAGTGGACCCCAATGACAGCATGTACAATGGAAAGAGGATGGAGTCCACAATGGAAAAAGACTCATTAACATTACTGTCAAAGTACATGCACACAAAACAGTATATTCATCTTATAAATGATGATGCATTGTTATAAATAAACTGCCTCTATTGTGTCTAAAGCGGCTAAGTGTAGCTTCACAAGCTGCATCTTTCAAATGCTTCTTATCCTGAGAAGCATTTGAAAATATAATCGTTTATATACAATTTTGAATACAATTTTATTTTTCTTTTTTGGGTTTGTGTACAGCACAAAAGTACAATTCAAAGTTATTTCTGAGGACAAACTTAACTAAACTAAACTAAACTAAACCAAACTAAACTAAACTAAACTAAACTAGCTAAACTAAACTGACTAAGCTAACTAAACTAAACTAACTAAACTAAGCTAACTAAACTAACTTAACTAAGCTAACTAAACTAAATTAAGAAAATTAACAAAATTAACAAAAAAACAGAAATCTTTCTTTTGCTTATTGTAATTGTCGGTGGAGATGTTACTCTTTTCCCCAATTTTTGCTGAGTTCCGACACAACAATAAAAATGTACTAACTAAACCAACTAACTAATGAACTAAACAAATAAAAATCAAATTTAAAAAATAAACACATAAATTAAAAAGCATTCAAAATTGTAAAAAATCTGAGAGCAAATGTGCTGAAAAAAATATATTCAGAAAATGATGGAACACTTTAATGTTCAAACTCTGTAAAAACTGTGAAATTGACATCAAATATCTGTAAAACAGTCCATTTTTAGTGGACTTAAACACAGTAAAACAGCATAATTTTATAATCAATACATGTATACATAATAATATAACAATATGGTACGAGCTTGACTTTTATTTCACAAAACGTACTTTTCTTTATTGAGATTATATTCTGTAGAATCCTTCTTCCAACAGTGGCAGTGAGTTTAAAGTGTTGTTAGATCTTTAGAATAAAGGCATTTAACTGTGTACACATCATGTTACACAAAGGAATCTGTTTTCCTCGGTTGAGCCCACTCTAGTCCACCAGAGCTCCAGCGAACATCTCAATAGCTTCAGTATATTGTGTTTCTCAATGAAAAGGGCCTCTTCATTACACAACACATGGAGCCAGTTCAAGTGTTTGCTTTAAAAACAGTTTAATGACATCAATGTTAGTTTGTGGAAAAGTGGCGGTATGTCCTCAAAAATAATAATAATAATAAAAAAAGGAATAAAGGAAGCATTTGATCCAACAGATGTCTGAACAGGACAAGAGCTTCCTGCATCCAGTGATGATTGACCCCGAGGAAGCGCCGGAGCCCTGCGTGGGATTTCATAATGCCTTAAATTATCATGAATTACAAAATGTGGCATTCAGTAAGCAAACACGCCAGGGTCGGTTTGAACAAGGGAACGCAAGCAGAGCTCATTTGCACACACCACAAAAGTCCTCCGTGATCGTACGAGACGAGACTGCAGCCGGCGGAAAAGCGTCCGTGACAACATGACTTATCGGCCTTTAAAGAAAAGTCCTCAAACAGATGTATCTGGTAATGTGAGTTAGCAGCGGGCCGAGACCTGCAGAGAGCAGCGTCTCTTGGCCTACTTAACCTGTCAAGGCCAGTCTGAGAACTACTCAATCAAGTCTCTGTGGGCGTAAAACAAAAAAAAAGAAAAAAAACACGACACGGTGCAGAGGTGAATGAAACACTGAGGGGATCAAGGGGGGTGGTGTGTATTTTTATCCTGAGGCATCGCTCAGGAACAGGAAGCTCTGCACCATTCCTCTGAAGCTTTAGACCAAATGAGCTCCAGCAGCAGGAATGACGAACAAATCTGATCGTGGACTCTGTGGAGGCTGATGAGAAGACAGGAAGGAGCTTCTTCATAACAACTGATAAAAGATTTGAAAAGAAAAAAAAACTGAGATCTTTCCTACACTTTTGTGCATTTTAGTTGAGGATATTGTTTTATTTCTCTACTTCCACTTGAGTTCCTACACAGTAAAAATTAAAACAAATCTGTTAAAAGCTGTGTAAATCTTCTACAAAAGAGCTGGAAAAATACGTTAAAAAACAGTGGACTATTGCAATTTTCAAAAACTATAAAAGCAACAAAAATATTGGTAAATATTTGTAGAACAGTCACATTTTTAATGGATTTAAATACAGTAAAACAGCATCATTTTGTGGTCACACATGACAAAACAACAAATTACAGATTTTTGCTGTGGACAATACATCAACATGTAATTTAAAAAGTTTTTATGTGATTTTTCTTGCTATTATCTGCAATCTAAAAACAAACAAACAAAAGAACCCTGTAAGATAACCGTTTGAAAACGATTTACTTTTTCAATAATTTAATAAACATTATTCTACCTTCAAATAAAGGTACATATCTGTAAAAGGTCTTTTTTTTTTGTTGATTTTTATACAGTAATGAGATGTGATTTTACCATTTAATGTAAGTTTTAAAATATATATATATATATATATATATATATTTACATTTGTAAAACAACAACAACAAAAATCTAGATTTTTGATGTAGACAGTACTTGCCATTTTAGCAAGTTTTTAAAAAAAAAACAAGTAATGTGTAAATTAATACTTTTTTCAATCAGCCTACAGCTCCTAAGCTTTAGAGAAATGTGCTACAGCAGCAGAAATGAATGTCAAAGACTGCACAAAATCTGTTAAAACAAAAAAAATCTCTATATATTATCTGTGAAATAGTGTGATTTTTGTGGATTTAAATACAGTAGACCAGCATAATAGTGTCACACATTGGAAAAGAACAAATTACTGTTTGTAAAAGACAGATTTTTGATGCTCACAGTAAATTAAATAAAACTTAATAACATTTAATTAATTTAAAATGTAAATTGATTTTTGTTTCTGTGATTTTACTTGCTACCTGTAATTTAACAAAGCAAGGACAATCTGTAAAATAACAGTTCAAAGTGATTTACTCTTGTACAGTCCTTAATATACATACTTTTCTGTCAATTAATGGCAAGTATCTGTAAAATGACAATATTCTGGACTGATTTTAATGTAATGAAAATAAGTAATTTTACTGTAAGAAAGTATTACCATTGATAGAAATCTAGACTTTACAGTTTTGGCCATTTTTTTTTTTTTTTTTTACAGTTAATATATAAATTAATACTTTCATTTTAAATCTCTCTAAAGCGCCAAAGCTTCAGAGAAATGAGCCACAGCAGCAGACCTGACAAATCAATCTGATGCTGGACTCTGTCGAGGCTGATGAGAAGACAGGAAGAAAAGAAAATGGAGCTCTCAGAATAGCTGCCCCCCCGGGAGCATGTGAGGCGGATGTTTGTGACTGGAGAGCATCGCTCTGATAACAAGCATCCCTAGAAAAAAGATCTACCTGTAACCTGTAACTCTTTATAGAACCAGCAGTTCATGGAGCAAGACTTCTAAAATCAGCTCGAAAAAGAAGGAAACTGGAAAGAGTGGGAGAAGGATTTTATCCAAATATACACTCAGAATACAGTATAAAGATAAAATGACATCACCTTTGTAACATGAGCTTCAACCTGCATTAACTGATGTTTGTGGCCACATGGAAGCAGCTATAATTAATATTACCTACAAGTTCTAGAAGAATATATGTTAATATAATGTTCAAAGAACGTATTAAGGATGTTTCTCATTTAAAATTATGTTCCCATAAGGTTAAACAATAACTAAGTTTTAATTGGAACAAGCGGATGGTGTTTGGAGGATGTTGTTGAGGTTGTCAGATTGTGTTATGTGACAACGAAAGAAGAACGTTTGCCCAACGACACTTCAGCTCATGGACAACCTGTTCTATTGTCTGACACTTGTAGCTTCTTTACTTTACAGTTATGGAGCTACATCTTCCTTCATTTAGATTCATCCAGACATCCAAAATTCACTACTTCACCTCTTTTTTATCTCATTTTGGGTCTCCACCAGCTCCTTTTTGGCAGCTAAATGCTCCATCATGTCCATCAGCCAACTGGTTGGATCTGAGCATTTAGGGTTTTAAAAGCTTTTTCACCAAACACAGCTGCCATCGAAGCTGATGCTATAAGAGCAGAGAGAGTGAATCCAAACAGCAACGTTGTTGGTCAGTTACATTCTTGAATTGATCGATCAGCTACCTTCGAAAATGATGAAAAAAAATATCCTAAAGCCCAACAAGATGTCCTCAAATGTCTTGTTTTGTCCACAACCCAAAGTTAATCAGCATCAAAAGTGCAAAGAAACCAGAAAATATTTACTTTTAGGAAGTCGGAGCGAGAATTTACATTTGTTATTCTTGAAAAATTACTTAAACCAATTAACTGATTGTCAAAAATAGTCTCCAACTGATTTAATAGTTGACAACCAATCCATCCGTCCACCTCATGCACCATTTTCCCGTCACTCTCAAACTCTTTTGCTTCACATAATTGAACTTAAGTCATAATAATAGTCCAGCATGTCACACAAACCTCAGTCTGCTGGATGGAAGTCATAAGAATTCAACCCGGTCTCACGGCAATTTGTGAAATAGTCACTGGGGTGAAGAATTGCACCATCAGCACCCATCCGTCCTCTTGATGCCACTCCATCGAAATATTGACTCGGTTGGCACCAACACCAAAAGGACACCTTCTGCATATCTCTAAGACTCCAGTGGTTTTAACAGAATAGCAGTTTTTTGACATCCTGGGAAGGAAAATAGGTTTCTCACGGGGTTGAAGTGTTATGTTATACCAATAGTTGTTGGGTTCTTGCTGCTTTTAATGCTCCGCCACTTCATAAACATACTATTTAGTTCCATCCCGACAGTGTTAACTTTCCAAACTGATGCCTGTTATCACCACAACACGTCTGTATCATGATACTTCCTTCTTTAAAGGGACGACCCATGGGCGTCACAGTGGGCAGCGACACACCAACGACACTCAAATGCTTCACTGTCTGGTGGCGTAACCCGACGCGGGGCTGGCATCGCTCCGTGGGGGGTTCTGGCTGACATTTGACTACAGCTGCAGGAGGCACCAGATGTGGCGCTTTGATGGAAAGGAGACGTGTCAGCTCAGAATACCAGCGTGACAGAGACGCCACATACGAGGGAAGACCAGCCCCGGCGTTGTCGGGATGCCGTCGCCCTTTTCCAGACGAGTTCAAACAAGAGCACCGAACCAAAACCTCTCCGTTCATTTCCAGGAGAGCTTGACTGATGCATCTTTTAATACGCTGATCAATGTGAGGATCCCCGACTGTACGGGAGACAAAATAACAGGAGGAAATAAATAAAGGTGGCTTTATCGCCTGCTCGCTGCCAATTAAAGTGAGCTCTTATCAAAGCCCTTCAGCGTTATTAAAACGCCGCGCGCTGACAGGCCAATAACCTCTGACAAATTAATTGATTTTTGACAGACGGCTCATTGCGAGAAGAGAGCGGTGGAAATGATCGCAAAGACATTGATAAGCTCGGCTGTTTGATGGCAATAAAACACTTTATGACTTTATTAAGCAGCAAATATGTTTGCTCATGTGATGTGTGGATTTTAAATTCATCCTGCAGTGAGAGGCTTTTCAAGGTTTTTATGAAAACAAATCTGATTCACTGACGATTCCCCTTTTTTATAGCAGACAGTTGAAACCAGAAGGTTACATACGCTGTATAAAGAGACACAAAACCTTTTATTCTCTCACTATTTGACATTAAAGCAGACTAAACTTTTACTGTTTTAGGTTAGTTAGCAAGATAAAAAGCCAGATTACAGTTTGCAAATGCACACAGGGACAAAGACCTTCATTTCTGGAGACATGTCTTGTGGTCTGATGAAACTAAAATTGAACTGTTTGGCCTTAATGACCATTGCTACATTTGAAGGAAAAAGAGGGAAGCTTGCAAGCCTGAGAACACCATCCCAACTGTGAAGCACGGGGGTGGCAGCATCATGTTGTGGGGGTGTTTTCCTGCAGGAGGGACTGGTGCACTTCACAGAATAGATGGTGTCACGAGGAAAGAACATTATGTGGAAATATAGAAGCAACATCTCAAGACATCAGCCAGGAAGTTAAAGCTTGGGCACAAATGGGTCTTCCAAATGGACAATGACCCTAAACATACCGCCAGAGTAGTTATAAAGAGGCTTCAGAACAACAAAGTCAATGTTTTGGAGAGGCCATCACAAAGCCCTGATCTCAATCCTGTAGAAAATTTGTGGGCAGAGATGAAACGTGACCAAGGCAGCCAACAAACCTGACTCAGTTCCACCAGTTCTGTCAGGAGGAATGGGCCAGAATGCTATCAAACTATTGTGAGAAGCTTGTGGAAAACGTTTGACCCAAGTCATATAGTTTAAAGGCAATGCTACCAAATACTAAGACAATGTATGTAAACTTCTGACTTTGAAGAAAGTCATAAAAAATTATCTCTAAAAAATCCCTCTATCGATCTGCAGACTTCCTGTTGAAGAGCTTTAGTGCCCACATGGTATGAAGGCATAAACACCGGGGTCGCCACACTGACTTTTTCTTTTACAGTACAGTTCACGGCTCAGAACAGCCTCAAACCTTAAAATAAAATGAATCTTTGAACTGAAAGTGACACCTTTTACCATCTAAATCTCAACAAGCTCAGCACACTAGAATCAATATTATTTTTTTGTCCTGTTCTTGATTCTTAACCCAAAAGCTGCTGATGGGTTTAAAAGGCATTTCATCTTTAGCAAATCGCCAAAATTACACCGTTTACGACATCTAGAAACTGTCAACCCACAAAGCAGTTTTAATTTTCCAATAGTTCTTGAAATACTCATCTATGTTGTGCAGTTCCATTTAACAAAATCACTTTATTTTACATATATGTTGACAGATAAAAATTCACCAAAAATAGACTGGCTGCTTGAACAGGATTCTGTAAAAATCAAAATATTTTTTGCTCCTTGGCGGGAATGTGAGGCCTTTAGTGACTTAGCTACGACTAACTGTCACGAGACATTTTTGAATTCTTTCTACTTCCAGCCATACTTTTGCTGTGTCCATTGAGGGGCAGCACTTTAAATAGCGATAAAAAATAACCCTACGATTTCTGTTCATAGGGTTGAAACAAAAAAAAAAAAAACAAGCGTTGTCTTCACACATGCACAAACCAGGATCAATACAAATCAGCCTTTAAGCATCGGTATGTAAAGCCGGCCCTGTAAGCGCAGACAAAATTCAATTTCATTTGAGGTGTCTCATTTTCTGCAGCTCTCAGCTCCCATCTCTCTCTCCTGTGAGGAGGATCTGTGAATTAAAGCTCTCCTGCCACTTCTTTGAGGAGAGCTGCAGTGGCATCAACACCTTCCACCACTCATCTGGTCTGCCGTGTCCCCCGGCTGACCCCAGAACATTTCACCACCTCAGCCTGCATGCTCCTCTCTGAGATTAAACTACAACAGTGCATCATTAAAAACACCTTCTCGCCTTTTTCTCATTTTCTTCAGCCCACAATTTTTTGCGCATTTACAATTTCATAATGTTTGTTTTTCTGCAAATGAGGATTTAAATCAATATTTTTGTTTCCTAACTTGTATGTTTTGCCTTGTAGAAGAAATATTGCGGTTCATATTAATGACCTCATGACATTTTGTGCAAAGATTAGCAGCCAAAGGTGTTATTAAACCCTCGTTCTGGGGTGTTTCATGTATTTATTCAGGGCCAGGATTGCAATTTATGAGATAGCGCTTAAAAGTACATGGCCTTGATGGGCTCATATTACGCTTTTTGCCTTTCATGTGTTTTTTTTGTGCAAGTAAAAGCCCTGAAAACTTTCCACACTAAAGGGAATTAATCTGTCCCACAGAAGACTCTTGAAGCTTTATTTCCGTCTCTTATCTACATCACCGTGTAACACATTTGCGTAACGTCTTCATAGCTGCTACAAAGTCTGAGCTGCTGCATCTCAGTCCAACATTATTTCCCCACTAGAGTCACATTTGGTAAATCTATATTGCTCTGTCTGAACTCATAGATCTGATGTTAAGATATGTAACTACCTCACCTCGCTTTTGTTGGCCTAGTTGACCAATCAGAGCAGACTTCTCTGGATGGAGGCCTTAAAGAGACAAGAGGTACATCAGAGAGACGCGCTGCAAGAATGTGCAAGATGAGAAACATAATGTGTTTCTTTTTAACATTAAAGCATGCAAAAATATTCTATTTATCCCTTCAAACTAAACTAAAAACCTGTAAATATCCTTAACACGAGCTCTTTAAATGGACAATAGCAAGAAAATGGAGTTATCACTGTTTGTTAGCTGTGCAAAGCATGACATCATCAGCAAATGTGAGCATTCTAACTGGCTAGCTTGTGAATATGGTACACATATTGTTGCCATGACTGGGCTCAGTGTGCGTTAAATTCAACCTCATCGGAGCTTCTTCTTTATGAAACATTAACTTCTTTCAAGAGATTTTCATTTTTTTGGCATTTTGGTTGAATAAACCCTCAAAGTATTCTCATTTCCTGCGTTTTCGTTCTTTTTCCAAACACATAAAGAGGCGGACGATGCTACTGTAGCAACAAAGCACTTATGATAATATCCACCGCATCGCTGTAGTACGAGTGCCAGAGAGCTTTTTGTCACAGAGGATTCGAGGCAAGAAGAAGAGACTTCATTTCATTCATTAAAATATTTACATTAAAAAGCATGTTAAAGAAACAGGCTCCCTTCCTTGATCAGTGCATCAACTCTGCCATCATCACCTCTAAATACGACATTTATAGAAACACCAACGGACAATAGAGAAGAATAGCAAATGATTACAAAGCATCTGAGAGGGAGATGCGGAGACAAAAGTTCCGACAAGGTGCGACTATCTAATTTGTGCTCATAAATAAAGTGCTTGATGTAGTTTTGTTATGTTGAGAGGTACTTGACTGATGAAAGAATACTGGTTTGAAGATGCCCCAAGAGATTATGATATCTCAAGGAATGTGTCCATTATGAGCCGTACATATGAGGCCTGTAGTCAGATTGCTTAAATTATAAATAGGTTTGCATTTATACACAAAATAATGTAGAATAATGTCCCCTTTTTTTGCCATACTACGTCAAACCTGACTGTAGCTGCTTTTAAACACTGACATTTCAGTCCCTTTGTATTCTAATTTTGTGTTTTTTTAAATTTAATTTATGTTATTACAAAAACCCTGGTTAGGTAGAAGCAGGGGCTCTGTCACATGATGCTACAAATGCTGCTCTCTGCTCTCTGGGAAGTGTTTACCTCCAGCTCTCACCTGTTTACCCTCATCTGCATGACAAGGTGAGGAGTTCAGCGTTCTGAAAGGACGTCACCGTCCAAGCATCTGTTGGGAGATTCGGTCACCTCTTTTGGAGGCGTTCCAGGCATGACAAATGATGATCATGGGGCTCGCAGCGTTTCTCAACAGCCTGCGTGGAAGCATCCGGACATCCCCAACCAGAGCGGATGAGAAGAATAAGAGCTGCGAGGTCTGTCCTGTTGTTACTGTAACGTATACCTGCACAGTGAGCTGGTTTGCCACTAAAAAAATGGACTCGGTATCTAATGTTCAGTGCAGAAAAGGACTGAAACATCAACTGAAACATGATTTCACAGGCAAATCTCATCGCATTCTGTTAAAACAAAAAACATCATTGCAAGCATAATTTGCCCCCAAATTAATTTTCTTTGTGCAAAACGATTTCATATAAATGTACCTCATTAGGGACGAGTATAGACAGATTGAGTTTGATGTATAGATAATAAAATTAATGATCTAAAACAACAGCAAACCCCATTGTTACATACTTCAGAACTTACTTACACCACTTTTTACTGTTTCTTCATGCTTCATCTTGTAATTTGTAATTTGACAATATCTCAGGAACCAGTAAAGAAAAGTCTGAAATTTTCACACTTATTCCTCAACATGCCATTGGTTTAGAATCTACAATATTGAGCACGCAGATCAAACAAAGCTCTGAATACGAGTGAATTGAAATATAAAAAGAAATCCTGAATCAGAGGCATGATGAGAAATAACTAAAAGGCTTTTTATCTACAATAGTTCCTGAGGCGTTGTCATCCAAACATATTCAATGTGTGAAAAGAAAAGGAAAAAAAACTGCTAAAAGTTATCTTGGAAAGTATTTCATATATCTATCTAAAGTATCCGTAAATTTAAAAAAGTTGCAAGCAAATCAGAGATGGTTAAGCAGAAGGGCCTTGAAGATTTGAGATGGAATAAGACATACATATTATTTTTTCTGTATCTGCTTTTGTATTTCTGCTGCAATGCATCAGTTCTTCTACACAAACCAAGAACATTTCTCTCATTTTATCTTCCAGTCTGTGTCGGTTTCAGTCACATGTTGCAGTGGGTTCTCTAGATTCTCCCTCCTTGCAGCGGCTCCCTCCCTAACCTTCCTCTTTGTGGGCTGGATATGCGCTTCCCAACACCATCACAGGATCTTGCATCCTGGCTTTGAGCCCGCTCCATGTGAAAGCGTGAATCTGAAACATGCACTGAGATTAAAAAAAAAAAAAAGTGGGCGGAGAGTCGCCGCAGCCATGTTTGTTTGGGCGAATAATCGTGAGTTACCTGCCTTGCGAGCTGTGATGTTACCTGTACTGACCTTTTCCCCCCTGCAGGTGCCAGGATGCGGATCGGCAGGAGAACGCGGTGGTGGGTCCGTGATTAGACCAGATCAGAGCTGCAGGGCGTGTGGTGCTCTCGGTACCGCTGTCACACACATCAAACAGTCAGGTGTCCCCATCAGGTACGAAGGAGCAGCAGGACGCGGAGAAACTGGAGATGGAGAGTGAATCAAAGCCTCGCTCCTCCATTTCTCTGGTGTCTCGGCTGCCCCTCTAACCTCGGGGCTTGTTTACATGCTTTCCCTGTGTTTGTGTTTGCGTGGGTGAGTAGGCGTGTAGGCGGGTGCAGGTGTGTGTGACAACCAGGGGTGAAAAAAAAAAAATGAATGAGTGTAAATGAATTAACCCTGAGCAGCTCTCACACTCGCAGCAAAACAAATTTACACCTCTTCCACGCTGACCCGGTTGCATAATTCATGAACTCACGACAGAAAGGCCTGATCGTGGAGATGCTGTGACACTGCTTTTAGTGCTGCTATTAAGACAAGATAATAAAAACACAAATGCAGTTTTTTTGCCTAATAGTGTGAAGAACAGGTTTAGAAACATTCTTTAAAGCTGGAGTAGGCAGTCATATTGTTGCCATCATTTGGCAACAATTCCATAATAAGATTTGAGCATTTTGTAATTTAAGGGTATCTGAGAGGAAGCAAGATTTCTGCACCTCCTCTTGGCTCCGTTTTCAGCCTCTTAAAATCCAGCCTGTGATAGGCCGGTTACTTCAGCCAATCGCAGGTCATTTCAGACAGGACGCGTTCTTATTGGTTGTTGTAAACATGCCGACGTCTCTTTAGAAAGCTGATTCAGTGATGGAGTAGCCTGCAGGAGATGCTGAAGCAAAATCAATCAAACTAAAGGAAAACTGAGAAAGAGTTCGAGATGAACTATGCATCGCCTGGAAAGTCACAGAAGTAAAGTGATTTATTTAAACATTCTTCGACGATTATGTGAGTTTGTACACAGTCTCCGATAGTTTTAGTTCAGTTTAAAAATGTTATATAGGAGATCTGTGGTCTCTCAAATTCTCCTGTAAATCAGCATCAGATCAGTTTGTACATAAATCAGATGACCAAACTTGTTCCTCTCAATCTACATAAATAAAGAGAAAACACTAAAATAGTCAAAAACAGCAGCGAGAAATACAAGATGACATCTTTTATTGCTGACAGAATGTTCAGACTGTCAGGGCTGAAACATCTGTACAGATCTTATTTTAACAATCCTGAAGGAGCTGAGAGCCAGACGTTTCCCATCATGCCCCGAGGCTGTGCAGTCACTGAAGAGCAATAGCTCCAAAAACTGACACCGTCTTAGTCTCACGATGTTATCACTGCCAGCGTTTGCAGGAACAGAAGTTTAACCGACAAGCAGTGTGTGGCGATCGCCTTTGATTCAATTTGCGCTGGTCTGATCTCAAACTGGCTTCATAAATATGGTTTATTGTATTATAGTTCAGATTTTTTGGGTGGGTAGTTATTTGATCAAAGTATCACCTGCAGTAGTTGGTGGTCGGCACACCACTAGTTTAAAAAGGAAGACTATAGGACAGTTAGGCAGCAAAAATGTATTAGAGCCAACTATAAGAACAAATCAACTCTTTTAAACTTATCCACAGTGTTGCAGAAGTACATCCAGCATACTGACTTCACACTCTAACATGATGATTGTCAGTATTAAACACGTTGATGATGATGTACGTAGGCTAATACTTCATTGCTTGACAGAAAAGAACAGCTTGTGTGAGCGAGTGACCTAAAAATTCAAACATCTTGTGACTTGAAAATGAGTTGGTTTAGACTGATTCTGTTAAAAAGCATGCATTGCCCCAAAATAAGTTTTCCTTTTGCACAACAGCTTGATATAAATGTACCTCATTGGGGACAAGATGATGAACAGACTGAGTTTGAAACTACAGCAAACACATTTGTTACACTCTTCCAGGAGAAGCTTTTCTTTTGTGTTTTTCTTCATGTTGCATCTTGCAATTTGTAATCTGACAATATCTCAGGAGCTAGTAAAGGTCATTTCCCATCATGCCACTGATTCATGAGCAGCCAACAGCAGGAAAACAAGACTTCAAAGAGGTCTGGACAACCATAAAGTAGGAAGGACAAATCCTGACAGCACCATAAACGGGAACAACAATGGAAAAGATCCGCAAACAACAACATATTGTTAATCTTGTACGTGCTCATTGTTTGAGTATCCATAGTTGGCTCATATAACTTTATTGGACCGAGGTAAATATTTGCAACCAGACGCTAAACAACACAAGGCCGTCCATCCTGCTCCATCTACTGTTGAGTTCTGGTTCCACATTTGCACATTTACTTCAGTGGGTTTGCAGAAACAATCTACAACATCTGCACTCAGCAAAAGCGGAGATTTATGTGGAGGGAGCGAGGATAAAGCCTGACCCTCCAGCGTGCACAGAAGGGCGCCTGGCGAAGAGAGTGAGCTAATAGAGCAGCGTATGCACCCAGTGATTAATTAGGGGCAAACAGGGGCAGATGTGCAGGCAGGCAGGTGATGGTCAGGTGACTGCGGAGCATCAGGAAGGTCTGAACGCTGCTGCTGGTCAGAGAGCGGATGAAAAGGAACGAGAGGAGATTTCAGCACTGCCGAGCACAAACAAAGTGCAGAAAATGATCCGAGAGGAGGCTGAAACCGCGACAGATTGTCCACCTTTTTCTCGACAGCTTTCTTCCGAACAGAAAGTCTTAGACGAGAATTAAACAAAACGTTCCGTAAAGTGTTAGTTAAGAAGGTGTTAATATTGACAGGACAAATGGATGAATGGATTCCACAGGAGGTGTTAAAGATTATTTTTCTTATCTTTTGATGCCTGAGTATGTGAGCGACACCAATTACAAAGTGCAAATTAACTCTCGAATGCTGCCTTCAACTGTCTCGTGTTGTTTTTTAGTGAAATAATATCCTCTTAAGAGTCTTGGTGCCAGAGTCCATTTTCTGTCTGAATCGATATTCTAATGTTTGTCTGACCTCCATACGCTATAATTTCAGTCTGGAAGTCAAGGAGGGAACCAGGTGTTGCTCTGCTGAAGGGTCTTTTTTTGGTTTTTCCAGACACTGTGCAGCTGTTAGACTGCAAATTTTAAAATAGTTTTCGAAAACCTTGCACCCAATTACAAGCAATTTTGTAGAGAAGTTCCATTTGATGTGCAGATTGCTCAAGGAAATGTAATCTGTTGACCTGGACGTCCACTGCTCCACCCAGCTTTGTACACTGGCTTAAGGAGATGTAGCCTCTCAAAACACAGATTAGAACTGAGAGGATATGGAGGCCTTTCCGAGCACAGTATCAACTTTTATACGTCAGAACCTGGATATGTCCTGTACCATGAACAGATATGGAACGTAGCTTGACTCAGCTATTAGTGTTGCTCATCTTCACTCCCTAGATGTTACTGCTGTGGTAAAATTGTACAAAACTGCTGCATTTTTGGTTTTCTTTTGTTTCATCTTAACCCTCTTGACCTCAAACAGTTTCTGTGCTTCTTTTTACTCACTGTTGACTCATGTTTTACTGCAACATATAGTCTTGCACCTCTATGGAAACAACACAGCGATGGTGGGAAGCACAGAGAACACAGTGCAACAAGTTTTAAAGCCATAAATCATACAAACAACAAGGCTTTTTTACACTACATGCTCATAAAGTCAAGGAAGATATTTCACCATGCTTAATGTGTCATCCAACAACTTGTTCCTCTGTGTGCTGTTTTTAAGCAATGATGTGTTTAATCCATTGCTGAAGCATGTTTTATTTTGCTCTTGATCTCTCATTTGTTCTCATAGTTGTATCTGCTCTAAACACAGCCTGGAGTTCAACTGAAAAGTTTCTGAGATTTTGTCAGGTCTGTTGGTTGTAGCTGTGTCACTCACAGTGTCTTGGTTGCACCAAGGAGTGCAGAACTTTGTTTTGTTTTTTTTAAGAATCTGGTGCAAACCTTCTTTTTTTGTGGTTAATTTTAAAAGGAAATGTGGACTAAAGAGATTTAAGTAAAATATAAAACATTTAAGGCTGGAGTTCATTGATTTTCTCAACAGAACTGCTTGTCACAGATGATTAGTTACGGGACAAGTTGAAAATCTGATAATAAACTTGTTTTTATGGCTCTGATAAATGGTGTCATTTTGATGATTTTTTACAGATAACATGTCTGTCAAACCCACCTGGGCTTCAGGGGGTTAAATTGTCTGGCAGCCCTCCCCTAGGTTCTCTGTAGGTTTGGAACTTTTTTTCATATACATCTCTTATATATGTATGACTAAGTCAATGCAAAATTTAAACTGTTAAATAAAATGATATTTTTTAAAGGAAGAACCCGCTGTGTTTTCTGGATCTTTGCTTAATATGATGATGCGAAACAAAAACTTGCCAAACGTGTCTTCAGTGATTTGGGTTTTGTTGTATTATCTTGCTGGGGGCAGAAAGAATAAGAATTTATAATATGAATGTTTCCTTAATATTCAGAGGGCATACAAGAGGAACACATTCTCATTCACACATGCAAATCTCAGTTCGTTGTGTGTGAAGGGTGAAGGGAAGGGAATTTCATTTTCAGACAGTGGGAGCCCGTCAGGACTTTTCCTTTGATTGTGAGCATAAGTGGGTGTGTCCCTGAGTGCGTCTCAGCATCTTTCTGGCCAGCAGAGAGTGTGATGCTCATCTGTTACACCACAAACGGTCACTAGAACATCTGGTCATACTGTTAAGTCGTGAATTTTTACGCCTCCGATCTCTGGCCGAACCTCTGCAGGCTGCACCCATGACGGGCTACGAGAACCGTCGCAAAGTGTTTGTTTTAACAGACAGAAATAAACGACTTAATGCTCAGCCTAAATCTGACCAAAGAATTAACATTTGTCAGAGCTCCGCTGGGTGCAGGGAGGTGCAGGGAGGCAACGAAAGACGTCATCTAGGAGGAGCCAAACACAAATCACAGTGGCCTCTTAGTCACAATTCAGACGGTGTTTACAGAAAGGCTTGTCCAGGCTGCTCTCAGGGGAAAAACAATTGATTGATTCTCTATTACAGAGAAAAAATGAAAACAGAGGAGGGAGTTTGACATCATGCTCTGATCCAGCAGGCTCTGAAGAAGAGGATAAAAATAACAAAAAAATGCAAATTCAAGTGCTGCTTCATCATTTGCCAGATTCCCCCCCTTTTAATTAAATATTAAAATTAAATGTTTCAAGCTGCGTTTTTGGCCTGTCTGCATTAGTACCACTGAATATTTAACAGGGAAAAGAGGAAGCAAGTGAGCTGCTGCAAGATATCCAAACACAAAGTTCTGTCTTTGCAGACTGGTTACTAAAATTAGCTTTGTTCCCAACTTACTTTAAAATAGCTAAAGGTTGCAGCATTCATTTGGTTTGGGGACAATACAAAAATAAAGCTGCACCTGTTTCTGAGTTCACCCAGATTCCTAACGGGCCTGTTTACCCGCACACTCAATCTAACTGTGCAGGTAGTTTTGGTTTAATTTGCTCAGATTTTGAGGTATAACAATAACAGAGATGACTAAAATGTAATATCTGGTTCTTCCAACATTAAAAAAAGACAACAAGCCAATAAGCCAAATTTTTTTCAAAATCTAATTCGTCATTGCCTTTGAAAACAACCGATATGAGTGATCGGCTACAGCTGTCGGCTGGACAGCTTTGTTGGTTCCTTTCAGAGACATTATAAATAACAGGTACAACAGTGATTCATCTAGTCTGCTGACTCACGTACTCAAAAAAGAATCAAAAGCGATGCAGCAGAATGAAGGAAATCTTCTTATTTTAGTCTACATGTTTGTCAAAGTGGGTGCCTACGTTACCCACAATGCAACTTGACTGATGATATGGCAACCATTTATTTAGGTGTATAATAGTAGAAGCTGCCAATGTCAGAAATGATGAATTTAGATGAGAATTTAGACTCTTTTTTTTTTGTAATTTCATGTTCTTTATGTGCCACAACATGCGATGAACAGGTAGAATCGGCCGCCAGCAGCAGCTCACTCAGATGTTTGTCAAGAAGCTCATCTACATTTGAAGGATCCCTCTTAAGCTGCGATCGAATGCGACCAGCTGAGGCCCCGAGTCCGTATGACGGGTGACTGGACGAGACGAGGCGGGAGCTGCGACAGGCCTGCTGCCCTGTGATGTGCAGCGCACCCCGTCCCTGTTCTCATTATCCTCTCTCTGGGTGTTAAGGAGGAGTGGAGGCGGGAGCGAGGAGGGCTGTGGATGGTGGAGACTGGCTGGCGAACCCAACATCCCCCGTGGACAGCGAACAGATGGGACCTGACTCCCTCCCCACAAATCACTGCCAAGAAAGCTTCGGCCTGCTCCAGTGACCGCTTCAAAACCACGACTGCTGTTTACTCAAACAAGGAGAGAGTCTGGGGTTGTGGGAATGAAGGGAAATAGAGAGATTACAATCCAGTAGTTCAAAGATACACTCAAATTTGACGTTAGCCGAGGAGAACTGACTGATGCAGTGCTGAATTCTCTTCACTTACAATGACAACAACTAACATATTTATAGGAAGGGTGATTAAGCTTCAGGTTTCTGGTTGGACTTTTCAAATAGCAATCGCTGGCATTTAAGAGAATTAGCAGACGTCGGTGGTGCACATTTCCTGGAACACATCATATGGGAACGTTTTTCAAAAAGTCATAGTTTTTGTGGCTATGTAGTGCTTATTACGTTTATCTTTTTGCAACATTCATCATTTAAGACACATTTCACTGTTAAGTTTGTTGTTGATGAATAATTTCCATTTATTTCAACCTGGACTATCTCCCATTAATGTGGATATTGTGGCTCTATGCTGCATGACAACTAAGGAAGAATATTCTCAATCTAACAGTCAAACTATCTAACTAATCAAACAACTTGAGCAATTTCTTGTCCTCACTGTCTCTGGATTGGTTTACATCCCATCTGTCAAAGAGGTCTTTCTCAGTAGCACTTGAAGATGTGCTTCTCTCTACTGTGGCGTCCCTCAGGGGCCTATTTTGGATCCCTTGATTTTCACTGTAAACATTCTACTCTTGGGGTAGATCATGAGTAGACGTGACACTGATTTTCATTGCTACGTAGATGACTTACAGTTGTACATCCTGTTACAGTCTGGCACTATACAATCATCTCTGTGATGTTCTGCCTTGCTAAAGTTAAAAATTTAATGTCCATGAATTTTCTGCAGCTTAACTTTAAATCTCAAGTGATCATAGGTACACCTTTCGGCTGCAGCTCGGGCACCATTAACAATCTATTCTCTAGTCTGGATCCCTTGTCAAGTAATGTTCATAATGTAATGTTATCTTTCATTCCTCAGATGGTCAAAGTGGTTCAGTCTTGCTTTGCCCAACTGAGACAGCTACCAAGGTCAGGTCATTCTTTTTCATTGCATACCTAAAATCCTTTATGCATTCATTTCCACCAAACTTGACTATTTTAATGTGATTCACCCAAGTTAAACATACAAAGACAGCAGTCAATTTCAAATTTTAACACTCCCCAAGAGAAATCAGCATATTACATCAATCCTAGCCGCCCTTCACTGGTAACAGGTGAGTTTTAGAATTGATTTTAAGATGTTACTGCTGATTTTTAAAGCCTTGAATGTTTCGACTCCTACCTACATTTGGGATCTACTGACTCCAATGAGCTTATCCTTGCCTTCAGCAAGGCCTTACTAGCAGCACTAAAGTCCTAATTTGTCAGTGAAGGTGACCGGACCTTTTCCTGTAGAACTGGAGCTCACGGGCAGGTAACATCCTCCTTTAAATCTCATAGTAAGACTCATTTTTACTATATGGCTTATTCTTAACTGTTGGCATTGTAACTATTTAATTCATTTTACTTGTGACATTATATGATTTGGATCTTATATAAATGCAATATCTGTTTTAATTGCAAAACCTGATGCAACTTTGTTTTTGAAAAGGGCTGCATAAATAATGTTATTGTTAATGCTAAATGTTTGCTTCCCACTGATTTAAATGAATCTGAAATGACAAAAGTGCATCATCCAAATAAAACTTCTCCTGTAATTAACAATGTAGAATCAGTGGCCCACTCCCTTCCCTGATGGAATTGAAATGATTCATTAAGATTGTCATTCATCCCACTGATGGTCCATCTCCAAGCCACCCACCCACCTGTCAGAGGCCTGGGGTACCTGGGTAATGTAGTCATCCACTGGGGACATAATTAGAGAGCTGCCACCTGTACTTCCTCTTCTCTCTCCTCCTCCAGAGTTAGACAGGCCTCATTAGAGAGACCAGAGCTTGTCTGTGTGTTGGGGGGGAGAGAAGAGTAAATTAATCTACAGTGGAAATCTGACATTAATTAGTGTTTTTGGCCAAAACGCTTTAAAGGTCCACAGAGACAATAGCACTGAATCACTGGATACATTTTAATTGTGCTTGTTAGATGCACAAAACAAAAACACATCAAAACACATCAACTGGATTTTAATGAACATGTATTAGCAGGACAAAACTGCCAGAACAGTGAAACCCTCAGAGTCTCTTGAGGACTCAGTGGAGTGAAAGTATATCTGCTTAGTCCAGAAATAACACCTAAACATTACACAAGTGTTTGCTGTGTGTATATTTGTGTTGGTGAAATTCTGGAAGCCCGCCTCTCTTTTGGGCACCAAGTCTCTATGACGTGGATAACTAAATTTAGTATAAACTGGTTTACAGTAAGAAGAAAGTTGGGTTAAGGGAATAGTAGTTGTGATTATAACGACAATTCGCCTCAGAGGTGATGACGAGATGTGACCATACTACGTGGGTGATGTTAGGACCTTCATAACAACATAAAATAAAACAGATATTTTAAAGGCAAATTGAAATTGTCTGTATTTTTAATCAGTGTTTTTCAATTATTGTGTCCATCTTTACTAATGTGCTGTTTTTATGAAGAAGGTCTCTCAATACATGCACTTTGATTGCACAGATTCTACCGTGTACATGATGTTCTCATTAATATGTTGGCCTTTTATTTTGAATTTTCTTTTTTTCTGTTGGGAAAATACCACGACATTACAAACCTGCTGTTACATAACAAAACAAATATGTTTTTTTTGTAAATTTTCTTACAGTTACAACAACAAAAATGTAAAAATCATACATAAAAATCATAATGTAATGATATCAACATATATCTCAAAGGCCACCTGTTTACCAGAGTTAGCAGCTGCTCACTAAAGTCCCAGTGATGACGATGATGATGTAATGCACCTAGTGACATAGTAGTATTCTGTAGTATTTTCATACTGCCTCGTGTCAAACTTTTGTTTGCTTCTCTCCATCCACTGTGCTCACATATGTTTAACAGCGCTCAAAGCTTTTCTCATTTACGTGTTTTTCTGATTCTGTTCTCAGATGTCAGAAAGTCTATGAAATACCTTAAGACCACATATTAAACAGCAGTCACTTCATGGCCATTATAAAGCTACTGCTCTGCACGATAAAAATCCAGTTTGTTAAACTGTGACGTCATCTGACAGATTCATCGTTCACATGAGATAAAAAACAACAGTAGTGTGGTGATTTCAGCTTTGTTTACATGTTAAATGATCACATAGAGAGAGATTTAGAAGCAACAGTGCCTTATTTTTTCTTACACAGCCTCTGTCAGGGCCATAGTTAGTAGGTTTAGGTCTTTGGTAACAGTATGTGCAGCTCATTCACATGTAGCCGTTGTGTCGTCAACTAAATGTGCTGCTCATCTCTGCTACCAGCTGAACCAACACAGTCCTCATTAAATGACTTAATAAACTGCATTCTAAATGACATTTTGAAGAAAAAATATTTTGTGTCGGACGTTTGTTTGCAATTTGTAACAAATACGTTTCAAAGCACCATATCTTCTCCATTTTATTTCCTTGTTTTTCTTTTGCTCCTTTACCACCAACCAGTCATGTATTAGATGGGGTGGGACTTGTCACCATGGTAACCCAGAAAATGGAAGAGAAGCTTCAAATATGACGTGAAAGGGTCGTATATTTGAACCCTAACCATGATAGTTTTCCTAAGCTTAACAAAGTAATCTTGGTGCCTAAACTTGACTGAGCTTCTAACATATAAAGTTGTCCAACAAACTTGATAATATCCAAAAACTAACTAAGTCTAAGACAGACCATCTGTCGTGCACCAGAATGTAGTTTAGCTGTAAAGGAGCGTAATGTTGTGGAGACATATTTGGCTGAACAGAGACACAGAGGGAGAGGTATCCTCGGTTGTTAAAGAAAGTCTGAGTTATGAGTCAGAAAGCTTGTTAAGAACGGCCAATTAATTCACATCGTTCATTCAAAAGAGGTATTTTTACTGCCAGTTTGTGTTTCATGAGTCTCTGCTAACTGTTGCGTGACTATTAATAGTGAGAAAGAGGCAAAATCTTGGCCCCCTATGGCCCAGACAGAGGCGCTACATGGTTGAGTGAAAAATATACATAAAGACGTGTTTCCTTCACCAGGAGCTAAAGATAGCAACAAATCTATATGGAATCCCAGTTTAATTTCAGTCAATTGAAAAGTTGTGATACTGTGACGTGCGTGACTCATTACTAGTTGAGAAATAGAGTGTAATTCATGCATAATTTCATTTAATTGGTTCCGCTCCCTATGAACGGTGTGTTCCTCTGTGTGCTTACACTTGTTGTGTAAACATCACGGCTGCATAACAGCAGTTTTTCACTAGTATTGAGGAATTTTCAAGAACTACCTGCCGATTTGCGACTTTAAATGTCTTGTGAAATACATAGAACTCTGCAAAATAGAAAACCTTCCTTAAAATTTAAAACCCTACAAATGACATGTCTTGAGTGAAGCTCGTGGAATTAAACAACCAATGGTACACAATGGTCGCATACTGTCTACAATCACAGACATCAGTGGCTTCATTTCAATTGTAAATGTAGCTGCAATAAAAATCTGTTTGTGAATGCTATAGGTAACTTATCGTAAAGTGGATGCATAGACATATACTGAACGGGCATTGAATGAATGATCCCCAGAACAACACGGACAGACAATACGTTTCTCAGGGGTTGCCAGATTTGTCGTCGACATTACACATCCAAGACAAATTTGTGACTGTTTGCTTAGTAATACACCAATAAACCAGCAGCGACGGAACAGATGCTGCTAACATGCTCACAGACATGGAGACAGACATTTCTCTGTCTGCTCAGTATCTCCTGGGAGGACACGGAGCTCGACGAGTGACCGAGCACATCTCGCAGCTTCCTGTAATGCGACAGACAGAGAAAGAGCCACAAAATGACAACAGAGCACAGGAAAACGGTGTGTCAGGGTTAATGTAATAGACATCAAACATCATACAGTGCATATTACTACATTTGTCCATTGTTAGAACAGAAGCAACACAAAAACTGTAATTTCCACTTCCATGCAGGTGTGAATTAGTTTTGCACGAAGAGCATGCAATAGCATGTTATCATTACGTACTGAGCATTCACTGCAGAAGACAGGAATCATGAAGGACGAATCAAACTGCAGGGATCACAGATATCTCTGAGGAAACCAGAGTTCCACTTCCTTGTTTGCATCTCCAAAATAGATGATTTTGGCATTTTCTAGTCTCTGCAGGCTTGTAGAAACTATTATGGAGAGCTCAAACCATCCAAAAAAACTGGCAGTTCACAAACCATAGGTCAAGTGAAAACACAGTAATCACAGTAAAACATGTTACTATAAAAAATACAACCACAGTATTTCATTTGCTGACTGTTAACTCATACGAAGAAGACAAAAAACTGTAGCTGCTACATAAAAAATACAATACTATGAAAATAATCTGCTAATTTCATGCATTTTATAGAATGATATAAGTTATTTTGAATATTACAACCTGAATGTAAAGACATTATGGACATTATCAGTGTTGAGTGATGATGGAATAGACACTTATCTATATTACAAATATGAGTAGCTATATTAATGCAGTGACAGTTCAATTAAGTGGTAATCAGAATACAATTACAATCTTAAAATCAGTAGCTCAAACAAGAGGATTATGTTTTTAAAATGTGCATTCTACACTCTAAATTAATATGTAGTTGTAGTTTGTTTGTTTAATGGTCAAACAGTCCATCTAGGAAGCTCCCTACTTTGCTAAATATGCTGGCCAATTGCAGATCAGCCTGAAAAAATCTGGCTGTTTTCCACTGCAGGAAATAAAAACAGGTTGTTTTAGTGCAGCTTGAAGCTTTGTGCATGTTCCAACAGCAAGAACCAACCCAGTAGAACATCTATTAGGATGTAGGTACATCTGAGCAGCCCTGAAAAACTGTCCTTTCTGTTTAGCAGTTTTTCTCTCTAACATCGACTTTAATGCTCATATAACTGGAGTTTTGTCCAGTGGCTACTATTTGTCGTTGTTTTGTTGCACTCTGAGTTAATGTCATGTTCAAATCTGTTGAATTCTTCAACACAGAGGAAACATAAGGGCTGAAAGGGCCGATTAGGGACCCATTCCTGTAAATGTTCACGCCTGCTCTGAATTCCTGCAGGGGAAAGCTGCCTATTGCTTGCAGAGTAGCTAACTTGCCAATTTACAACATGCATGCTAAATGTTTTGCCAGTTATTTTTATCCAATTTGTACACAACTACCCAAGTCTTTAGTTTAGCTTCCCCACTTGGCGCAGTATTGAAGACGTACATTACTGTTATTCGTGTCTTTTTCACTCGTTTCATGCTGTTAAAACAGAGAAGGTAAAACCGCCTGTTCTGTTTCCAAGTTGTATCTTAAGAGGATCAATTAGAACACAATGAAAACCAATGCACTATAGAACTGCAAATTCATGCAGTCCAGCTTTCATCTCGCTCACTGGTTTACACTCTAACTTGTTGTCTGTCTCAAGGTCTTGGAAGAATAGGGCCTTCATGTTTTTTTCCGGTGAAAACATGAACATCAGAGCGACTCCTGGGTTCAGTCTGGACAAAACATTCATTCACAGTGTTTTTTGTGCAATTATAATACAATAATACAAAAGAAAAATGCATTGCTCACTGTCAGTTATCTAATGGTATACGTTACATATTACATTTAAGAAGATGTTTTCTATAATCTGCAATAAAATACATAAAACTAGACTTCCCAACACTGGCTATTATATATCATGACTATATTCACACTGTTGTCCTACATTCTGTCATAAATCTACTAGTGTGCAACATTTTTTAAATCAAATTCTCCCAATAAGACGAATAATAACTCAGCTACAAGAAACGTTGGACTGTGGCAGGCACTGGTATTTTAGTGGATTGAGGCTGCGATGAGATATGAAATGTTAATGACAGTACAGTTAGCCACCAGTTGGCTAAGACACGGTGTTACTAGGCAACAATTAATCAACACACCTCCATGATCAAGTAAAAAGCACAAAAAAATATAGAAATTTTCTTCGGTTGTTTAATTAAAAAGGACGACACTGCACAAACAAAATTACACTATAAGAGAACTCTGATTTAATCTCGTGGATAAATCCACACGACACGACGGACATTCTAATATTTATCTCCAAAAGATCTCAGGCAGAGCGTGAGGGCGGCGTCTGCTCTGGCTGACACAAACAAAGCAAACTGCAAGAACAACCAGAGCCGGAGTGAGAGCTCGGTTAATTAACACTCTAAATTTAGCTCCAGCTCGCACAAAGCAGTTGTCAGCAACATTATTAATGCTCAAATGATGTGAATGAAGCACAAACTCAACGAAGAAGTGACGACAAAGACAAGCAGCGTCACCGAAACGCCGGTACTCGGACAAAATGGCCGCAAGAGTTTGATTTATGGCACATTAGGCTCGTTTTTGTCATTTGCGCAGCTTTCTCGGTGGGGTTGTGGCTTCTGGAGGTTTCTGAGGAGATGTGGGGGGGAAAGTTCTGTCAAAGAGAGGAGAGAGGCAGCAGAGCGACGCCACCAAGAGAGCTGAAGATGTGGGAGGAGAGCAGGAGGCTCAAATGAGGTGGAGTGAACGTGTGAAGTAAGATGAAATGCTACAAGATGTCCACGTTTTCCCCGACAGCGTGGTCAAAGGGACGACCGGGCTGCCAAGAGATTGTGACAGAGTGTGAACGAGGGTGACTAAGACCAAATCCTTACAAAGGGCGGTTGTGTAAAGATTTCCATCCACAGTGGAATGACAAAAAACAACTGAATGTAATCTTTGTTCTCATCATTAATCAGCTAAATCTGTGCATCAATGTGTCCCTGTGCTGCTTTCTGAGATCAGTAATGTGGGGGGAAAAAAGGTCATTTTGATATATTTGAACAAGCAAACATTTGATCTTCTTTCACGCATTACCTACAGATGAAGGTGTTACACTTGAACAGAAGGAAAATTGGCTGTTTTAAACATTTTTCAACAAAAACATCAACAGAATTAGATAAACTGTGGATAAAGTAACTACACCTTTGGTCTAGTCTCACCTCAGAAATAAGTGTCCATCAATATCTGACAGCTTGCTGAAAGTTTTTCCTTCTCTTCCTTCAACTGAACAATGTTTAAGGGTTTTCTTCAGCCTGTTTGAAATGTCCCCACAGCTATTACCAAAGTAATTCAAGTAATATGACGAGCCATGAAACATGTCCACAGTGACTCAGTAAAACCACAATTGGCCATTTTTTCATTTAGAATTTTTAATTTATACATAAAAAAGTTGTTATTATTGTTTGAGGATAGAGCCAGGCTAGCTAACCCGTCCACCACCCCAACCTCCACACTCCTCCCCTCTCACATAGAGGACCAGGGTTGGGCTCATTCCTCATAAAGACAAATTAATGACACATTAGTGAAATTCATGCAGAACGTAGTAAATAGTAGTAAGTGACATTTTTACTGCCTGTGCAGATTAATTCCTCTTTCCACGACTTTTTCGTTCCTCAGGGATCCATTTTTCCTAATCGCCAGTAAATCAGCACAAATCCCCAACATATAATATCTTTCTTTAATGCACATTAATAAAACATTACCACAAAGAAAAAAGTGGTGGCGAGATCAAGGCTCAATTGAATGTCAAAGAAACTCCAGGTGGAACCGGCAGTAGGCTGTACCACCTCAACATAAAAGTAACTGTAACTGATTAGTAACTGTAATATGTATAGAGATTACAGTAATGTGTCACTTTATAATGACGCTGTATAGGACACAGCGCTTCCTCTATGCTGACATTGGAGATGCAACATTGTTTTTAGTGTGATTCAAGTTGAGTCTAAAGAGTGTTTTAGAAAAGTGTCACTTCTGTGTGTTAAAAATGACAGCTTAAGTACGTTCAACCAAAGTTAGTTGGATTGTTGACCAGCATCTGAAACACTCACCTACCAAACATTGTGTCTTGGGGTCACAATGATTGGCCTTTTCTTTTTGGCTTTTTCGCCTTTGTTTGACAGGACAGTAGAGAGAGAGACAGGAAAGTGGGGAGAAGAATGAGGGAGGGACCTGCAGCAAATGGCCATGGGCTGGATTCGAACCCACAACCGCTGCGTCGGGGACTATAGCCCCTGTACATGGGTTGCCAGCTCAACCAGTTGAGCGATAGTGGCGGCCCTGGTTGGCCTTCTTTTTTTTTTTTTATTTATTTGCTACTTATCATCACTTTTCTTGTGCAAACGAGAGCAACGACACGTGCGTCTGAGGAGATGCTACCCAAAAAAATGTGCGCTGTTGTCTCCATTTGAGTGATTATTCATCTTCAGTGCAGACAGAAGGCACAAACAGTGGGAGAAAAGTTTCAGCTCTTGCTGGCTCACTGTGTGCTGCTGGCTTCCTTTCTCATTTCACATGTTGTGAATCTCCAGTTTAAGGCTCGACACCTTATTAATGCCACCTCCTCTCTGCTCCCCAGGTGTATCCCCAGACTGTGTGTGCGTGTGAACAGCCCAACAGTGGAACTCCAGATGAGAAACTGGCAGATGAAAGGTGCTTTAAAAGTCTTTTTTTTTTCTTCTATCGCACTGAAAGGGTTTCTCTTGCATCACTGCTGCTGTGCACCATTCAGCTGGTGTTGAATCACAGCATATGCATAAGCCTCTGCGAGTGTGTGCAGTGCTATCTGAGCTCCACCATATCGCCGGTGACATTTTCACCTACTCACCAGCCACATGGCGAGAAAGCAAACAAAAGCGTGCAGGAGTGTGAACGTGATATCTGCAGCTACACACACGTTAAACCAACACGGCAGAGAGACAAAGCGTTGAGCGGCAACTCTGCATCAGACGGGATGGAGGGAAACAAAGACAGACAGGAGCGCTCCGTCTCTCTCTGGAGGGGAAATGTTGAGTTCAAGAGCGCTCAGACGAACTGAGAATCTAAAGAAGTTGTTTGTTCTAACGTTGTGAGAACATTCTGCAAACCTCTATTAATGTTTTTAATGGAAAGTTTAATTTTATTTCCCCTGAATGTTCCTCCTAAAAGTACAACAACGCTTCTCTTCATTCTTATAGCATTTTCCGAAGGTTGCAACGTGAATGTTGTTCTTTTGTTGTCATGTAGCATTGTGTAATGTTGTGGGACAGTTTTACAATGCGTTACCTCAACAACATCCTTGGAATGTTGCAGCGGCATGATCTGTCTTTGTAAGTACGTCACATTACGGGAACATTTAATAAAAAAAATGGCCTCGACAGCATCTGGAAACAATTTGAGAATGATTGAAAATGTTCTTCTTTTGTTGTCATCATACAAAAACATCTTCTGAATGTCGCAAATGACGTTCACTTTCTAAACTCACAGAAACTTTATTGGAAATGATAAATATCGCTCAAACATTCTTTGAGCATTAGATTACATTTTATTTTTTTAAAACCTAATTAGAACTTGTAGGTAATGTTAGCCAATGCTGTGGGAACGTTCCCTGCTAGCTGGGTATACAAGAAGAAAGGTGCTTTTATACAGAATATCCTTTTACACTTTAGTTATTGTCTTGAGTTTGTACTAAATGATTTTCAAATCATCTCCATGTTTTCATTTGATCCCTCAGCCATCAAAATGTCACATTTTAGTTGGAATATGAGTGTTATTGATGCATTAGAATAACAAGATGTCCCTGTAATTGAGCTTCTCTCTTATTTATTTTTAGGTTTTTCAGTCACTAAACACTCAAAAACAGAAAAATAACTACTTGTGTTTCTAATGCTGCAATGAGAGACATATAAAATCATATAAAATCAGATGTCTTGTCATAATCTGATGTTTACGCTCACTGGTGCTCCAGTCCTGAATCGTGATTCGTTTTTAATCAAAGCCTAATACGACTTATTTTTCACCACACTTGATTTTTCACATCCCTCGCGTATCAAAATTGCTTCTTTTTGTTTTTTTTACTGAGACTCTCATGTGGACAATCAATGAGATCTGGGGAGCGCTGACTCTTGTGTTTGGTCAGAGACATGCTCATACATGCAAACAGTGGGATTATGAAATCAGAGATGGTGTGTGTCTGGAGAGCTCAGAGGTCGCTATGGGGGATGCACAGGCTGCAACATCCAGCCACTTTGAAATCTGATGTGATCAAATACAAATACTCTGTGTTTATGGTTTCTGTTGACATCGAATTGCTGATAATTCTATTTTAATGTTAAAGTCATAGTGGTCATGTATGTTAATCTGGGTAAACAATGTATTAGGAACAATTTCTTTTAAAAGTAAAACAGTTTACTCAAGTACTGTATGTAACTTTAATATACTTGTACTTTAGCATTTTAATTTTGTGCTGCTTTATTCGTCCACTACACTACATTTCAGAGGAAAGTATTATACTTTCTCCTCCACTACATTTACTTCTAACATGAATATTTTACACACAATAGACAGATAATACAACAAGCTATTAAAACACAACACACTGTCAAACACTGAATCTGTATTTTTTCAGGCCTTTTAACTTCTTACAAAAAGCAGTTTGCAGTCGGGGTCACATTTCACATGTTAATGATTCGCTAACAGCGCCAACAAATAGTGAATTTTAGTTTTAAATGCCTCACATGAAAATCAAACATTAGAGACAAAGACAGTAAAAGCTCCTCTATCAATATCCATCCATAATAATCCATCAGATTTACCTGCTGCACCTGGATATAAAACTGTAAATAAATTAGTCGCTCCAACTGCTGCAGCTACAACAGTAACATGCTGATGCTTCACTATTAATAATCTAATGATGCCATATACAACAATGTACCATTCAGGGGGACCAAACAGTGCTTTTATTGTAAAACTTTAACTACTTTTAATAGCTAATTCTGGAATACTGTATTTTCAGTTAAGCAGGATTTTTAATGTAACACTTTCACTTGTAATGAAGTATTTGCGCATTGCTTTATTGGTACTTTAGAAGTATCTAAATACTTCTTTAACAACTGCCAGTACACCACCACCCACTATGGTGTCAGTAATACACATAAAGCACAATCGCCGATTTCAAAATTAACAAAAAAATAAAGTATAGAATCGAGCAGAGTTGTTGGATTTCTTCAGATTTCACAGGTGTACCTAATAAATGAGTGTATGTCACTGTGTCCGAGTATGACTATGAAGGTAAGAAAGATGCTTCCATAACTACATTCCCTTAAAATGCACCCCTATTGTCCTAAGTCTGAGCCATAACTAGGCCATTTAGCATTTATTCATGAGTCTGAGACGAGTAGGTTTTATTTAAAACCACACGGAGGCATTAGCATATCTTTGAATCCAACACCTCGCTGAAAGCAGCAAACCAGCACAATGAGCCTCACAGAAAAGTAATTAAAGCTTAACCAAGGTGGTGGGAGCCATTAAAAACAGCACCGGCTCAGTTGCATCCCTGAGAGGATGCTGACATAAGAAGCAAACAAAAATAAACTCCCACCGCCTCCCAGCTACGATCAGGTTCTGGAGTAGCGGCTGCAGAGGCTGCTTCATGTTCTCTGCAGGTTTCCCTGCTGTAAGGTCAGCTCTGCTCACCAACCGCCTGTGCTCAGACTAAAACTCAGCTTCTTATCCTTTGGCCCGACCGTGCCCTCGGCTTCCACGGTGTCAGCGATCAATGACAGGTCGGATGCACAGCGAGGTGTGTTCTGCTGAAAAGTTAGAGGTAGTGTTGTAGGAGTGATGCCGGCAGATCAGGTGTCAGCATGTAGCTGAAGTGGAGCAATGTGTCTTAAAACCTGTCAGAGAGTAAAAGAGTGTAAAGCTGCTCAATGTTCTTTAAAATGATATTTAACAATGAAGCAAGTGTGTGTGAGCAGAGGAAGAAAACCTACAAACAGTTAACCCAGCTCTCTGCAGCGCCTCTCAGGTTTATGGTCTGTTACAGCTTATTGTTCTGGTTTTATGGGTCCCAGACTTTACCGTTTCACTGTCTTGGTGCTCTCAACGAGTTACAGTGGTGATCTGACAAACACAGTGCAGCATTTCACAGCCTGAGAGCCACATATTTCCCTCAGGAGCAGATGGAAACTAAAGCAAAACACAGCTAACAGGTTGAAAGTAGCACTACTCCGAATGCTTTGCTGTAAATAAGATTTCGTTATCAAAAACTATGATACAAAATATGAATGGAAACCTACTTTTGACACAATAAACTGAATAAAAAGTGAAATTAAAAGAAGGGAACTATGAAGAAATGTTTTACAGTTTTTGACAATGAATAAAAACGAATGGATAAATTAACTTGTGACTGTTTTCATTGAGATTTTGGGAATAATCCTGTCACTGGAAACACATTATTCATGCTGCTTTCTTCTCTCTTTCCTCTACCAAGTGTTACCGTTTTTAAAAATCCCATTCACTGCAAGAAACAACAACGACCTCCACGCTAAGAACTGAAAATTTAAAGTTCTGCAGAAGGTTTGAGTCTTGCAGTGAGACAGTAAAGATGTTTTTTTTGTTTTTTTGAGTTGAATTTGTCATTTTAAAGTTCCACTAAAACAAAACTGGCGTATCTTTGCTTAGTGATTTTAATTGTTTTAAAGAAATACTAACAAACCAGAATCGTTTTTTTTCCCTTCTATAGCAGAATGATAATGAGGTGCAGTCAGTCTATGTGAGACAACAGCATCTGTGGAATCTGTGGAAACACTCTGCAGCTCCCAATTAAAGTTTCCTTCTGTTGTTCAGCTGATTTATCAGTTTTGACTGTTTGTACTGCTGTTAATTTAAAACACTCCTTATATTCAGGAACTTTGGCACTGATGTTGGCATTTAGTAAACAAACTTGTGAACCAAACGTATCTATAAATTATAATGATACAGGCAGCTGTTGACATTTACAAAACGGTAAGATAACATTAATGTAACACCGATGGTATGGATGTAAGATAACGTTACTTTAAATCAGATATCTATGGTGTCAGAAGGCATAGGATCCCGGATAATGGCGAGGCTGCATTTTTCTATAAATGTTCACTAAAGAATCCCAACTGGATAACTGTATTAAAGTTTTCCAACCATTTAGCGTCTCTTCTCAAGCTAAACCAAGACAGTAAACAGAATTTATAAATAATAAATAAATGATAAATAATAATAATAATCCAATAATAATAAACAAATGTGTGAATCATCTACTGACTGACTGTAGCTGCAGTAATGCTAATGCTAATGCTAGGTGAGCAGGATTATAATCATTCTCCTTCCCTAAATAAACTGAGCTTTCTACTCCCTGTTCTCTAAAACGAATTGTTTAAGTAAGTTTTAGTGCACACCACCACACAAAAGCAGCTTTTATGCAGTAACATAACCAAGTTTAAGCTTCTAATCACTCCTAATTTTTACACTAGACTTTGAAAATGACAGGTGTTTCACAATCTGTCTAAACTTCTTCACATATTGATCCATTTGTGCTTGAAATATGAACTTCAAACTGTTCCTAAAATCACAACAATCTCTGTAAAATACAGTGGCTCACATCAGTGATTTCATGCAACTGAACCAATTATTTTAACAAAATTTAAAGCTTTTAGGGCCTTTTTGGTTTTCAACATTTGCATTGTTACCTATTGGAGTAAGTTAAAACCAATACTCACGTTTTAATGTGTTGTGTTTGGCCGTGAAGTTCAAGTCCGCCATTTTCTTGGAAATCCAGTTGCCTTTGGTAAACAGTGAACGTTGCGATAAGTTGAATGAATCATCAAGTGGATCCTTCATGGTTTAGGAAAAAGAAGGACACATCTTTTGGCCACGTTTGAAGGAACCTTCGAAATGGAAAAAAAACCTCCGTCATGCCCCTGTGATGCATTCAGCCTACAAATGTAACCTTCGAAGGATGCAGGCACAGAACTAGGAGAGAGAGAGTTTCAGTGTTTGGAAATGATAACTGGATTTACTGAGGAGACTGCAGAGGGACGTGGATGTTGAGTCTTTTCCATAAACTTCACTATACATGAGAATAACACTAAATGTATACAAAGAAGCCGACAATGGAGGCCTGAAATTGCTGAGATGATGCAACAATTAACAATTTAGACGACGAATGTCACTGAGGAAAGCCAAACTAAAACATTTGTAGTTTTCATTGACAAAAACTAGATAAAAACTAACACACATTTTAATCAAAAGACTGAAATCAATACAACTTTTGTTAAAGTTAACCCTGAATAAGCAAATTTGTTCACCATTTACGTTTCCAGAGCTTACAATATGTCACTAAAGGTTCTAGTTATTGCATTGAGGACACATAAAACACTTTAAATAGCTGAAAACAAAGAGCTTTCCAGAGGTAACTGCTTTAGATAAAACGGTGCCTTTAAGTATTGACACTGTGCCCACTCTCAGTGACACATTTAAACGTATTATGCACTTTAATATTAAATCAATACCTATTGAATTCTCAGTTAGTGTTTGCAATAGATGTTGGACAAAAAAAATCACTGTTTCGAACATCTTTCAGCCCACATGAACATCAGAAATCAATGCCGAGACGCTAATGTTTGATGACCTATAAATAAGTCACTCGTCCAACTTGTTAAGTATTTTAAAAGCTTTCATGAAATGACCCCGCAGCACTGAGCTGATATTTTCAGACTAAATTCTCTATTTAGTTCCTCATGTGAGTCCAGTTTTTTTTGGTGCTGCAGTGACTCAACAATTCGAATCTGTCAGGATTAGCTCAGTTCAAGGAGATCAGCATCAACAGAAAACAGACAAAACTGCACTCAGTGTTCAACCACAAAACCGTGAACTGAGTGTCAAACTGCTACTAATTCACAAATGAAAGCACAACTACTACATAGTTACTGTACTTTATGATAACTGTGCACCAAAAGCACAGACAACATTGCTCCAGACACACCAAAAACACCCGTGACTTGTGTTTATGCTGCGCCAAAAAAAAAAAAAAAAAAAAAAGAAATCAGGTGTGATCCCTATTAAGTTTAATATAAAACGTGTTTTCTTCACAATTCTACAGGACGTCACATGCTTGAGTTGAAGTGATAACAACAAGGTTTCAATTCATATTATCACTGCATAATCACAGCGGAGATCAATCGGAGAGAAACAAACGCAGAGACTTGGCTTTTCCCTGATCGCCTGTACTGTTTTCCAACCCCACCCAAGTCCTGAGCTGCGAAACCGCGACTGCTTTTGATATGGAAATTGAACTGCTAATTTGGTCGTACATTTTACTCCGGAGAGATTATACCCGACTGCTCGGTGGTCACGTCAAAATAGATGAAATATTTAGTAAACATTGACATTTCTGCCATGCGGCTCTTTCATCTCCTTTGAAATGCCAGAGGCAACACTGACAGGATACTCTTTTTATCACCGAGTACTGCTGTAAACTATATTTGGATGTGAATGATGCACGAGGAGTTTGGTCTCGTCTGATTTCACAGAGAATGGATGTGATGGTGAGCTTGTTGCCCTACAACAAAGCAAAAGAAAGTCACCTTTGACCTTTTGCCTTTACAATGCAGCTTCATAGAAACCCACAACATGTGTATCGGGACATTAATAACAGCAATTAAATTTATATTACAGTGACTAAGCGGTACGGTGTTTGCCTAATTTCGGTTAAAATAAATCAAGGGAAGACGAGAACACTGTCAAATTTCCTGTTTGTAATAAATGCAGCGTGTGCGGTTTGTTTGAGAGCCATTGAAACCTCCATAAACATCGTGGATTGTGTTTGCTTGTTTGATCAGCTGGATGAACACGCAACTTTATCGGTGGTGGAAATAAGGTCCACGTGCTGCACTTAAAGCTGCTCCGCTCGGTATTGTCATATAAACAATGAATGAAGACCCACGTTTTTAGCATCTTTCATTTCAGTACCAACCAAAATGCAAAGTTACCAACTAGCTGGAAATGAAGGAATTTCTCACAGGAGTTACTGCAGATCAGATCAAGTGAGATGGTGAAAGTTGAACTTTAATGTATTTGGTCAACTGACAAATGATGCACTGAGATTGGCAGCATTATTTCTTTCCCTTTAAAACCTCTGAACCTCGAGTAGTTTCTGGGCATTTTTACTCACTGTGAGCTCATTTTTCACTGCAATATAAAGTCCTGCACTTCTATGGAAACAACACAACCATGACTAGAAGGAGAGAGAACTTAGAGATGTCTTCTTTGTGGTACGACAGCTGTAATTATCAATCATAGATACAGTGAAACAAAAGTTGAATTTCTTTGATGATTTGTTTGGAATCAGCTTATGCGACATCTTACAATATCATAAAAATAAAATGATGACTCTACACACTATAGAAATTTTACTACTTACATTCTTGTTACTTTTTTTTGTACTATCTGCTCTGTGTAATCGCTGCCTGCAGTTCAGCCGAAAAGTCCCTGAATTGTTGTCATGTGACTGTTGGTTGGTACAAGAGTGACTCATTCTTCCCTGTCTCTACAATAATGTCTCGCTGTTTGATTTACAGCTTAGCCTCAACTGACCAAAAATTCAAGTAATGCAGCTTTAAATCTTGTAGTACCTTGAACTTCACCACTTATGTTTGATGTCCTATAATATCAATAATATAAAATAATCTCAATTATTATAGATTTTTACCTTTCAGTAGAGCATAAAATGTTGAAAGTAGCTTCACCGAAATCTGGTATGAGCAAAAAAAGCATGAAGCAGTCATCAAGATCAATACTTATCTAAATTAGTACTTTTGTTTTTGATACTCAAGAATATTTGGTTAATATACTACTCTTGAAGGTGAAGAGTTCATTTGCAAAAACAGATAACTCCATCTTCACAAACCTTCAGAAAACCCACTTGTCCATCGTCTACCTGAGACAATCTCAATCAAACTTTGTCTCTATTCTTGTCATTTCTACTGAGTCAAATCCACTCAGCTTCAGTTTGATATTACCTCAAGCAAACAACAAAAAATAAGTTTTCTGAAAATCTACAAAAATGCAGTTATCTGTTTTAGCAAATGAACTCTTCATGTACTCGTACACATTGTGGCGCTAAAGAATCTTCTCCCACTCTGACTACATAAATAATGTAGTGACTGAGACTTAAATAAGATAAATTACAGAGCACATCCTTCACTCACTGGGCTGATTTTGTCTGAAAATAATCAATACATTTTCCTGTGTAGAGTTTCTTCTGCTAACCGCTGCGGTCTGACAGCGACGCTGCTGATGGACTCGTGAATGTCATTAGCCGTGCCAGCGCTTCCTCGCTGTCTCAGCAGTGAGGCAATCCTTAACCTTTTGGGGGTCATTACAGGCAAAAAGAAGCTCCATTTTGATCTGATAACTAATGTCTGATATGAAATATTCAAGGAGCCGAGCCTTTGCCAATTAGCCCGGCGGTAGGTGGTCGCTGATGCTGCTACGAGTGCACTCACTGCGATTGGATGAATATGTGACCGTCATGCTGTCGTGGCCGACTAAAAGGCGGCTGGCGGCGTCTTTTGTCAGGGTGGGAGGAAGCATTCAGAGAGAAAAGTACATTTTTCTGAGGTGCTTTGAATCATTTCGCTTCATTCAGCAGCATAAAGGAGCTATTTTGAGTTATTGCAAAATTTATCAAGGTTTCAGCGTCAACGCTGAACATTCCTTGATTGCTAAAAAGCACAGTTTAGCATTTGAGAAAGCAACCTCAGCTCAGACATTTTTGCTGTGTTAAATTATCTGTCCCACAAAATGAAGAGTAAACCTGCAGAATCTTTAAACCTGATTTTTTTGTTTGGCTACTAGGGGGTAACAGAAATAACTCAGCATTGACATATAATCAACTATGGACACGTGACAGTATTTGAACGTTCAGAAATCCATTTTCATTCATATGGAGTTGTGATTCTGTTCACCAGGTTAAAGTAAAGCCAAAGTTGACTCACTTTTAGCTCAGGCTTTGGTCTCAACCGGCTCCTGGGGGAAACATCTGGATGTTGAGATGCTACACACAAAAAAAAGCTGTTATTTTGTACAGAGCAGTCACATCATTTTCATTTATCTGAAATCCAACATAAGCTAAGAAGAGCTGCAGTGATAAATATTACATATAGCAGCTTTAAGTTTACAGCATTTACAGTTTACAGTTTATAGCACCGATATGACAAAGTAAATATTAGAGATACAGCTTCGAAGGGATTGGTGTAAAGCAACAGCACACTCTGGTTACACGAGTGCTTTTAAAACACGTGTGCTGCTTTATGGTACATTACACTATGATATACGTATCTTCAGAGCAAATTCATCCAAAAAATGCAGCAAATGAGAGAATAAATAATTAAAATGATGACTCTAAAATGTTCCAATGATTAGAACTTGGCTGAGATCTTTAACAAAGTCACAACATAAAGAAGTGAAAATGTCCTTCCTCCAACTAATAGTGTAATACAAGTCGCTCTCGGCGTTTAAGAAAAGTGTTTAATCTTTCCACCGTATCCCCGAAGTCACCTCGCCTGGCACAGGGTGGAGCAGGTAATTCTGCGTGACAGCCGAAGCGGAGGAAGTGGTGACGGTGACTTTGACGTGGGAAAATATCCCGCCACCGCCGAGATTAAACAGCGGCTGAATCAATGGGGAGCTCGCCTCATGAATAATGTAAGAGGGGCGTTCTCCCGACGACTCTCTTCAAAGCCCTCAAAGAGGAAGCGCAAACAAAGTATGTTCAGCTGGGGGTCAGACTGTTGGCCTTTATAGGGAATCAGAACAAGGACATCAACATTTACATGCCGGAGCTGAACTTGTGATGATCACGACGGAGTCTGGAGAAACTGAAAAACATACACAAGTTTTTAGCTGAATAAGGCCATTTCTTCAAAGGTATAGCACGCTCCCAGTTGTATTAACAACAATGAAAAACAGTTTTCTTTTTCAGTTTGCAAGATCTAAATTGAATTCAATCAGCTTGGCTCTTTCAGGATGTCAGGTGGGAAACAAACTGGAACCAAGCAAAGCAGGCCCCTTAGAAATAAAAGCAGAGTTAGAGAAAGACTTTCATTCCAGTGATTAAGCTGCTGTTTAAAAAGTGAGGACAGAAAGCAACACGATTCATAGCAGATTTGAGGCACTACAGGAATATTTCCACAACTGTAAAGGTTGACGTCATTTATGGTATAAGTGAGTTTCATTTCACCCAACAGTGACGTCACAGCGTACGCACACATCCTGAAGTATGCTTACACATCAGAACGTAAACCAGAGGAGGTCAGCAGAAACAAGGTTTTCAGTCGCTGTTATGTTGCTCTTGAATTCCTGAATTAATTGAAAAATAATTTTCCCAGAGTTTGTGGTAAATACTAAGCAGGTGAAAAAAACTATGACACCCATATAAAGACTAGCTGGAAGTGGAAGTGTTGCAACCAGGTGACCGTTAGAAAGAATGCAGATTTAAGACACTGAAACAGTGGCTTCAGTTTTCTGGTCCGAAGGTTTCATCTGTTGTTTATATACTATTGTTTTGGCACAAAAACAACTTGGTTAAGTTTAGAGAAAGACCACAGTTTAGGTTAAAATTCCTATTTTGTTTAAGGATGACTGTGGTCATGTTGTTAAAAAAATAAATAAAAAAGCTTAACCAGCCCATCCATCCACCCCATCTCCTCTCTACACTGTCTTGTGCTAAAACGTCACCTTACTTCCTCCCCTGCTCCTGCCATATTCCTACTGTCACTATGGCTTTATGATTTGAACATAAACAAACATATCTAACGTTTTGTGACGCTGTAGTCCCTCAACAACTTACATGCATGTGCAAATCTTGAGGTAGTTTATTCACTATGAATGCTAATTTTCTTGAACACCCACACAGTTACACAATTACCCATAGTCACATTTGGAAGCTTCGGACAGGATGTAGAGTGACTGTAAATGTTCAAATTTAAAAGTTAAGTGTAAAAGTTTCTTCCTGACTTTGAAAAGAGTACTTGACAATATAAACTCACCACAGATTCCACACACGAGCCATAATTTGGGTTAAATTTTATATTTTGTGTATCGATGATTTAGCTCATGCGACAAAAACATTTGTTTGGGTAAAAAAAAAAAAGAAGTATGTTTTACCTGCCTGTCCATCCACCCCGACCTCCTCCCTACATGCACTGTTTTAAGCTAAAACTTCACCTTCTTCCGCGTTTCTTCTGCTATAATCCTTACTATCGCTCCAGCTTTAAGACGTAAACATAATTACCTTTGTAACCGTCGTATAAATGTATGAATTTGGCCCCCTCAATAAAACTACATGCAAATACATATCTCAGAGCAGTTCACTTCCAGCAACACTGCACAGATAAACATATTCACTCCTCGAAGTTTCAGACAGGATGTAAAGGAATTGCAGATGTTCATATTTAAAAGTTAAGTGTGAAAGTTTCTTCTTGACTTTGGTGAGAGTGCTTTACAAAAAGTTCCCACCACAGATTCCACTTCAGAGTTTTAAATGAAGATTCTGGGATGAAGTTGAAAGCCCTTAAACAGCTGCTGCTGCTACATCGACCTCCGTTACAAGGTCAGAGATTAGCTTTCAATCCCAACGCAGACGTCTAAAATTTATGGACAGAATTCACAACTTGGGGTCTTTATTTTAGGGTGATTTCTTATCTTTTGCAAGTTTGTCTACACGTTTTATTATTTAAGCTCCTAACATCCCACAATCCTGACATGGAAGTGCAGATCTGTGCATGTCACTCACAAACCACTTGTATTTCTTGTTGCGTCACATCTCAGCCCTTGATCTCAGGCACTGATTTTGTCAATAAAATGAAGTCAGCCAAAGTGCAGGAAGCATCAAAGGCCGCCCGACGTAAAAAGTGCTGTCGAGCGTCATCTGTGCGAGTCGAAGGTCATCTCCCCCTCTGGCTTAACTGCAGGAACACCTGCTCAGTCAGACCTGGTGATAGAATTCAATCTTCCATTCAAATCTGCTGAATACCGCCGCATACGCATGTAAACATTTTGCAGCGAAAAACAATACCAACAAAGGGCCGACCCTCAGTTTCTATTGATCGAGGTTGAATCATGTTCCGCCAGCTTTATGTGATTTCCATTCAGCTCTGTTTGCCGCTTTCTTCCGGCGATGGTATTCAAACCCACTGTTTCACAATCAATGCTTCATTATCAGGAGGATGAATATTTGCAGCTATAGAAACCAGAAGTTCAAACTTTTCCTGGCCATGTTATATTGACTTACATGCTTGTTTTTATTTCCTATCATTTAATTATGAGTACCATCCCTTGGCAACGTGAACTTGGCAGGTAGATGCGCTCTCCGTTGCTCTTTGCTGCTGATCAGATTCCAGTGGCGTCAAATTCAAGGAGGAGGACAAGCGTGGGAATTCACTGCAGCCCTGGCCTTGATCGGGGAGCTCAGCTGTTGCTTTTTAATAACCAGTAAACACACCTGAGCTCCATCGCAGCGATCGCCCAACTTAATTTGAAGACTCTAGATGCGGCCAGTTTGTTTTTAATTATGTCCCTCCTGCTCACATTAATTACATCCTCCCCAAAGTGTCTTCACATTATTTTTCTTTCATCAAATGATCTCTGCATGGATGTATAATCAACTCACTTCACAGACTCAACTCCACTTACAGAGCTTAAAGGTGGAATTTGTGATTTTGGGAAAAGATTGTTGATGTTTATCTGATTATACGAGCATGAACGTGAACGGGACACGCTGGAATAGTATTAATCAGTCCACGGTCCACTCTTTTTTTAATTTACAGAGCCAAAGCTGTGTACC